>NC_134110.1:93291666-93594696 GCF_040939455.1 Microcebus murinus | reverse complement strand
TGAGCTTGAGTTGATTTGATGATGGGAAGTGATTATTTCCCTTTGTATCAATAAAGAATGAGGGAGGTCACAGCTGATGAGGAAAAGGTCTTCTGGACAATAGGAACACAAGAGTACTAGGGAATTATAGCAAGAATTCTAGGCTTTACCAAGTGTCCGTTCATAAATTTAGCCCTTGTCTCTAATTTGACATTTAGCATATAATGCATCACATTATTAGTAACTATTTTGTATGTGAAAATCATATTTTCCTAAATTGTTTACAATTTCTCAAAGGTCGAATCCCAGGGTTGTACCAAGTAGTATCTTCTCTAGGGCATATTTGGCAAGTAGATACTTCATAAACATTTGTGGAATTTAAGATTGAAGATTGAATTTGTGATTGTGGATGAAATACTTCAAGAAATGTTTCTAGCTATTCTTTCCTTTACCCTGTACCTTATTAATATAGATGTTCATAAAAATCATTGCTTTCTTTTTTCTGCACATACCCAGCCTGGCAAGCACAGGGTCTGGCTTAGCCCTCATATCACTAAAGGGCTCCAGTGGGACCCTTCTGAGCACCGGAGAGGTGGGTCCAGATCCCCCAGCCATTTAAATATGCCCTCTGCTCATCAAATCTGGTCTAGAGGCTGAGAAAGCATCAATGTGAGATGTCTGTTTCTAGTTTCTTTTCTTGAATCTGGAAACTAGGGCCAGTTCCATTCAGTCACATTTTTGTACTCAAATTATTTACCTCAATAATCTCTGGCCCTCAGCACTAGGTAGCAAAAGTCATAGACTGTGCCCTAAAAATAGAAAAGCTTCATATATACTTTTTTAAACCCTTGTTTCTCAAAATGGGTCCTTAAACCAACAGCATCAGCATTACCTTAGAGCTTATTAGAAATGCATCTTGGGTTCTTAGGTTCACTCCAGACCCACTGAATCAGAATCTACAACATGCTCAGATGATTCCTACACCACCCAAGTTTGATAAGTACTCCTCTGGATGATAAGAGAAGCTCTCAAATAAAGTTATGTAATCGTACTGACAGAAAGCTCTGCAAAATATATATAAAACTATAAACAATTGCTTTGATTTTTGTTCATTAATAAAGGCACAATGCATTGTTGTAGGTCTGCTGGACCAAAGAAACAGGAAGGATTTTTGATAATTGTCAGAAAAGCTGAATTTTGTTTAATGTAGGGTGACTCTTTCATGTGAATTGCAGCTAAGAAATTAGCCATGAAATACATGATCACAATAACAAAAATGCTCTTAGTAATCCATTAATGCTTTATAGAACATTTGCTCTTTATAGGCCTTTGATAAGAGGGCAATGAGCAGTCAGAAAACAAAATCCTAATCAGACTCAAAATTCAAAACGCAGAGAAATGTTTCCTGGGCAGTCAAATACTACTTAGCAAGTTAAATACTTCATTGATAAAATAAGATGCAAGTTTAAGAAGGGGTTAGTTATCTGAATAACCTACTCTTTTTTTTTTTCCCTAAATATACATACTCATTTTATTTTTTTTTCTGTGTGCCAAATGCTTTATTTTAGCGTATTATGGGGGTACAAGTGTTAAGGTTATATATATATATATATATATATATATATATATATATATATATATATATAGCCCATGCTCCCCTCCCCCCTCGAGTAAGAGCTTCAAGCATGTCCATCCCCCAAATGTTACACATCTTACTGCTTGTGGTTGTATATACCCATCCGCTCCTCCCCCCTCCCACCCTCCTGACACCGGAAACAACCTACTCTTGAATATGTAAATTACAGAATTGTTTTCAAGAAAATGCATATGAGGACAAATACATGGAGATTTTAGATATAGCTTTCTTCTATGCTACAAATATTCTAAGTTTATTCAATGTCTTCTTTCTAAGGAGTTGTTTTCCCCTGACTTCTATAATGCATTTGGCTAAGATGAATTTAAGATATGTTAGCTATATTTTTAATCTTATATGGGAATGAGTACTGGCCCCAGAGGAGGCACTTACCGACTGCCCAGTGGAGAGGTGGGTCACCAGGTGACATGTTCTGGGGATGTTAGGGATGCTAGGAGAGACATGGAAGAAACAAATCAGGCCACAAAACCATACTGCACTCTGGGAAAAAAATGTTACCTTTTTTTTTAAAAAAAAAATAAAGGCAGTACATGTTGATTGTTGAAGGTTTGGCAGTTGAGAAAATAATAAAGAAAATTACTCTCACATTCATCTTCTCTGAGATAACCACTTGAAACCTATTGTTGAAATAGAAACCAGTTCATCACAGTGAGCTTGAAGTCCCAACATGTGATCATATAGCATGACATAGCAGAGCTGTCATTGAAACCTCAGACAGAAATCTGTAATTGTCAACGGAATGTGTTCCTATAGGATACTAACAGGGACAATCCATTAGACAAGGACAATATCATTTTATATATTTATTATCACAACACATTCTTACACCTATAGAGTAGTTCTTTTAAAATATTGCCTTTTAAGCTTCCAATTATTTTTATTTGAAGTTGGATAATACTGGTGCTGAACTCTGGCTGCCAGGTTCTCAAAGAATGGTCTTGGCTTTATGATTTGTTTCCTATTTCTTGGTCCGTTGGTACAATGCTAAACAATATAATGTACAATGTAAACAACATAAATGACTGAATTTATACCCTTTGTGTTTTTCCTGGTGAAGCAAATATAATCCACAGAATTCACACCTTAATAATTTTCTTTAAAAAAATTGTTAGTCTCTTTTCTTTAGTAGCTTTCTTCTTGGTCCCTTTTCCTATAGGGAAAGAGGCAGTTTACTTTATGCAGAAGCATGTTAAGTGTAAATGATGAGCTTTCTGTAGGCACTGCTTCCTCCTATTTTTAATGTCACCTCCACATAATGCTGATTCAGAAGCTGTATGCCCCTGTTTTCCTCAATTAATTTCTGTGCTAACCAATTATAAATAAAAATATTTGTTAATGAATATGAAAAGAGGCTATGCATTTTCTATAATAACAGATAGAATAAAATAAAAAATTTCCTGGCACTCTCTGAAATTATACATTATTAAGCACAGAAGGGTCACCTTCAGAAGTTTTGTTCAGATGATAGTTTTAAAGCCATTTTTCTATATTCTGGAGATAAATGGAAATGGCCAAGGAATGTTATTGCTAAAAGAATCCTTTGAGATCATCTTATTTGGCCCTTCTTTGTTTAGGTAACAACATCAAAATGATCAAACAACTTAACCAAGTTCATTCAATTAGAGCCAGAACTGTGATTTAAATGCACAGTAAGATTGTTTGACTCCTAAAGTATCCAGTATCATTCTGCAAGTTAGATATTACTTTAAAAATTTGATGTGGTAAGAATAGAAATAATATATAATCAGCTAGAAAGTTAACACACAAAAACATAACCTAGGGAAGTGAAGGTTAATTTGTCCCAGAATGATTCCCTGCAGGCAAGCTTGTCACCCAGAGAAAGATCTGGAAACCTGTAAGGCTCCAAGAAAACTGGCCACAGCTGAGTGTCCAAGGCATTCAATCCTTGTAGAATGCTGATTTAGAGAACTGGACCAAAAGCTCAGAGTATCCTATGAGCTGCAGGAGTCAAGCTTTCCTCCTGCCCTCTGATCATGCTAAGAAAAGAGCTGTTGATTCTTCAATTGTGCAAGTTTAGGACCACAAGGGCCAAGGCCAGGATCCCCTCCCCATACCTAAAGGCACTGTGGGTCCTTATGTGCCGTCCCACAATGCAGGGGGCAAACACGGACCTATGCAACTGATGCCCAAATAGATATGGCTGCAGAAGGCCAATCATGTGTGCTGTTGGGTTACTTGCTGCTTTTAAAAGAAAAAATTATTTTTCATCATTATGTACACATATTAGACATATTTATCACATATTTGGGGGGTACATATGATATTTGCCTTTGTTGCTTTACATCAACCTGTGAATTTTTCCCATCAGCATTCCAAACATTACTAAGATGACATTTTGTCTTTTGAGAAAGAGCTGTTCCTATTGTTATATGTAAGTGGTTGAATCTCTTTTTATGCTAATGGAATAGTGATGCAAAAATTAGGGTGATGCAAAATTTCTTTCAACATAATGCTACATATTTTCCATTCGACTTTCCATCCTTCTCTTTCCCATAAATGTCCAGACGACACTTGCAGGGACGCTAGTAAAGGACACCCAGGCTCTCTGGGTTCTGATTAGTTTGGGCAAATTAGGAGACCCAGTAAGTGATGGGAGAGAAGGGAGGAGTGTGAAGTCAGAGATTCTGTTCTCCTTGTCTCCTCCCTGTGAGACCACATCAGGCTGGTGGGGTCCTGTGGCTTCATGTCACTGCTCTGTGTGCCTCTTTCTTTTTGGCTGAACTCTCACTCCCCTAGTCCCTTCAGGTCTAGGAGAGACAACACCCCCACACCCCCGTGGTGCTAGGTTTCTGCATCATCCTTTGTAGTTCCCCTAGATCTTTTCATTGTCTTTGTAATTATTCCTTTTGCAAATAAAAAGCTCTTCAGAACATCCTCTTTTGGGTGTGCCAACCCTTTCTTTTGGGGACCCTGACAGATAAAAATCAAGTGCAAAATTCTGATTAAGGAGTAAGTACAGCTAGATTTTGTTTTTAAGAAAGGTTAAGAGACAGAAAAATTCTTTAAAATGACACGTTGAGACCAACCAAAGAATAAATCCCTTTTTAATCTGTCTGTCTATATGCCCATATCCCAAATTTACTGGAAATTCAGAATTATGACGTTTAGGACTCTCTAAGATTAAGTGAATTAGATGTTCGCATATTATAGCCTGTGAAAAAAACAACTATAGATAAGTTATTTTTAGTAGGGGCCAAAAGCTAAGTAATGGCTGTATATTGATTATATGTATTGATTTTAGCATTTTCTTTATTAACATTTTTATTTTTTAAGTGGTTCCTCAGAAATTAACATGTATTTGAAAGGTCTTTATTCTTCATCATCCACAGAACCTAGCACAGTGTCAAGCACAAAACAGATGAGTAATAACTAGCTGCTGATTAATTTGCTTGCATAATTAATTGCTTATACAGTTATCTACATTCCACTTTTGTTTTGTATGCAGGCAGGTCATCTATAGCTATATTATCTCTGGAAAATGTAAACTTTGTTGCATTTCCTCATTAGATAGATTAAAGGAACACCCAGAGGGGAATTATGTAGCAACTATTACCTGTAGGAAAGGTCTTTAACTTTGCTTGATTAGGTTATCATTCACCTAAGTCACATCACAGCAGTCTCTGGATAGTATGATTCCAATGCTAATAAGAGCCAGCAGGGCAGGAGGAACCAAGGGGTATAAGAATAGAACTTGGGCAACTAAATTATCAGCAAACTGCTCCTCAATGGATTCAGATCACAGAGTGGGATGGCAGAAAATAATGATCGCTCTGGGACAAAGCTGAAGGTGCAATTCTTTGAAGAGATTGCATGTTTATACTTTGGACAAAACCTTTCATTTACCGCAAACTTTTGCACTGTATTTTTGCAGTTTTTGAGGAGAGACAAATCCTACCAGGTAATATGTACATGACAATATTTATTTATCACCTTGTGATAAATGTAATGATGTCATACTGCTTTGGGAAAGGTGTACCTGTAGAGAGAGTACTTGGTTTTGCTGAGGTTTTATTTAAATATGAAAGAGGACAATTATCCTTCAAATAATTAATGGATAAAGAGATTTTATACACAAACATACATGCACACAACTTTCAAATCCCCCCTCCTTTTAAATCAGATATAACACTAGATTGAAGATTAAAAAACATTAATCAAATTTATATGAAGAGATGGATTCTCTGAAAGCTCAAAGACCTTCTTCTCTAAAGTAAAATTCTGGGATGGATTTTGCAAAGGGCATCACTCCTGCTGAGCATCAGCTTTGTTTTAGACACTTGAACATATTCTGGGGCTTCCATTTTCAACTACTGCTCTTGTCAATCCAATTTTGTGATACAAATCATCATCTGAGGTTCAAGTTTTCAATTGTTTAGCCCATAAAACAATTTTCAAAAGATATTTTCTAGTTAATCTAAGGACCCATTTACATGAAATTAATATTCTGTTTTCCAAAAATATTACTGCTCTCAAAATATGTTTTCTGTTTTATTGTTAAATTTTGAAATATTACTTTGAAATACATACCAAAAACTTTGGGGCTGATATGTAAAAAAGTAGTTGCAATAGCCTAAAAATCAAAGGGTATTTTTAATCATCCTGTCAAGATGGCAGGTGCACGTGTGTGGACCGCTGCCTGGATGCTGTGTGTCAGGTGTCTATTAGACAGCACTAGCCTCCCATCCCCCATATCAACCTTTCCAAACTGAATCCAGAGTTTTAAATAAAATAAGACGGAGATGATTTTTTAGAGACTTAATCCACTCCTACTAATAATCTACAAGGCATCCACTTACAGTCCAAACTGCAAAACAGTGCAGAGTTAGGTTTTGTATCTGTACTTGTGGAGTTTTCTATTCATTCACCTAACTGCAAATAAGTCATTTAAGATACTAAAGAAAACTATGTAGAAGATAATATGCTTAGACATTAAAGAAAGTCTTTATTGAGCCTATAATAGCTTGCTCTGAACATAAAACCCAGATGTAAAAGTTAACTTATATGTTGCTAATGTTTATAACAAGCAATTGTATTTATCCATTTTGAACAGGCTTAGCTTTTACATAAAGTTGGTTTCTTTGCAATCTATTCCATTTTAAAATTCTCATTTATGATGTGAGTACATATTACATTTTATAACTCTAAAAATTACCATCGGCATCCTCTATTCAACTATAATAAACTGTAAACAGAGCAAAAACTATTACAGAAACAATGCACATAATCTCATAACATAGCATAGTATCAAACAAAATAAAAAATGACAATCAAAAAAAATTTTAAAGGTATAATAGGATAAGCCAATCATAAAATAAAAACTCCAAGATAGAGGGGAGTGAGTGCCATCTGCAAAAGGCATCAATGAATGAAAAGACAACTGGGTTCTCAGCTCTGCACATAGCCCCTAGCAAGCAATTCCGACGAGTGCTCAATTTGCTCACTTGCTGTGAAATCGAAATCAATTTTTAAAGATTGTAAGTTTCTACACTCTGTATTTTACCAAATCCAGAATGAAAGACAGAAAGGAGACAAATATTGAAATACATAATAACAATTGCATTCACATCTCCTGGTGGTTATTTCTTAGAACTATTCAATGCTACATTCTACCTTAGAGTTCCCTTCTTAGAAGTCGGTTTGATACTATCTCTTGTGATTCTGCAAGCAAAGCTGTTAAAAGAGTCTGCAAGGGCAAGACTGCACATGAAAGTTCTCTCTGAACTTCTGGAAAGAAAATACTGGATGTTCTGGGACTTGATACAAATAAAAAGTAAAGTAACAAAACTGCTTATAAAGACATTCATACATTAGGCTCATTTTTAAGCCAGTCACTGTGCCAGGTTCTGTGGAAAGAAATTATGAGCAAGGTAGACAGAGGAGCTGCCCTGTACAGAAAAGAGAATTAAGCAGTATCTCTTATTCCTTGCTTTAAGTACTGTGAGAGCAAAGGTACGGTTGCAGCAGGAGCTTTGGCAAGAACCTGGACTGGAGACAAGGCTGGGGGTCCAGGAGGACTTCCTGGAGGAAGTGATATCTGGGATGAGACCTGAGGGATAAGTAGAAGTTAGCAAGGTAGAGAGGAGAGAGGAGAATGTTATAAGTAGAGGAAATAGCTTATATGCAAAGACTCAGAAATGAGAGAGAACATGGATCCATGAAGAAATAAAAATTCAACAGGGCTGAAGCCTAAATCCCCTAGATTGCTGAGAGGCAAGAATTGAACTGAGATAAAGGTAGGGGATAAGGCATAAAGATCATAGTAAGTTTCATGAAAGAAGTTGTACTTGAGACAAAGAGCCTTTGAGATTGATGTTTTACATGGAAAATGGACTGGAAGAATGGAAGAATGCAGGCAAGGAGGAGGGTGACTTGGAGAGGCTGTGGCAGTGGGATGGAATGAAGTTGATGATGCCAGGGTGGATTTGGAGCTAGAATTGCCATTGCCTGGTGAGAGGTGGGTTGTACAGAGTGAGGAGTGGGAGAGAGTGAGGGATCAAAGTGATTCTCAGGTATAAGGTTTCTGACTTAGGCAACTAGGTGCATGTGGTATCACTCACTAAAAAAGGAAATGTTAAGGGAAGAAGAGTTTAGGTTTGGCACATGGATATGTTTGGGGCATGTTAGTTGGAGATACCTGTGAGCCTTCCAAGTAGTGATGTCCAGTATGAGCCAGATCTGTGAATCTGGAGCTCAAGAGAGGAGGCTGGGATGAAGATGGAGATCTGGGAGACGTCAGATTACGGTTGGTGATTGAAATCTGGGAAGTCAGTGATGTCTCATTAGAAGAATGTATGTTGGGAAAAGTGGTCAAGAAAGAACCTTACAGAACACCATAACTGTGTGATGAGCAGAGAAAAGTGGTTCTGTGTCTTAACCCATGTTCCCTAAGAAGCAAAGCCCAAAGCAAAGCTACATGCTAACTTTAGGGGGAAGGGGGAGTGCAATAGCAAGACAGTAAGAGTAAGAGAAAAATGGAAGTAAGGTAGGAAAGAGTAAATACACAGAGCTACATTATCTAGTTAGCTTCACAGGAATCACAGCCTGGTGCTTAAAGGGAAATCCTACAGAACTACTCCCTTTGAGGTAAGGCTGGCAGACTGAGGAAGGGTGTGTGTACAATTTGTCTTCTAGTTTCTTTGTTTTTCTTGTCTCCCATTGATCAAATCTTGCGTCTCATCCCTTCTAGGGTTTAGCCCTTCTAGGCAGCCCTTAGAGAAGCCAGAGCCTCCCTGGGCTCAGGTTGGTCGAACCAGGTGCTGGGTGTCTATGATCTCCCACAGTGGACACAGTGGAGACCTTCCCACAGCTCAGTCAACAACCCCTGGAAGAGGCTGAGGCAGGGGTGGTGTTGGGAGATGAAGCAATGGCACTAGCAGCTGGAATTTTCTAAGTGATACAATAGTGTGAGTCTCAGTGGATTTTCTTCAGCCAGGAATTAGAGCAAGCAACTGATGGTCTCAAAGAATTTGCAATAGTACATAAACTGGATGTCCTGCAAAGAAACCCGAGAAAGAGTAGTAAGACAAGTGGGAGAAGACAAATAAGTCAAAGATTGAAAGAAAAGAGCATGTTTCAAGAACAGGTCATCAGTGTCTAATCTTTCTTTCAAGTCAATTAAAATAAAAACTGTAGTGGATGTGTATGATTTCTATGATTCTGTTAAAGTACTATAGTTTTCCGTTGGGAGGCCACACCCCCCTATCTTGGTGTATTCAGTTTAGGTGTGCAAACTCCACCCAACTGTTCTGAGGGTCAGTATGTGGCCCAGGTGCTAATTGTCAATGTGGGACATGCCCCCATCCCAGGAACACGGGGGTGGCCTGTGAGCCAACCAGGCCAGTGGGACTCCATGCCAGGGATTTTGCTGGAACAACTGGTAAAGAGCTAAAATCCTTGGGACATTTAAGTTTTGTGAACAATAAATGCTTTGTTATTAAGTCAGTTTGAGTTGTTTTTCTGTCACTTATACCCAAAAGATACCTGAGAACTACACAGGCAGGACAGTATCTGTTAGATTGAATGACAAAGTTTGCTGGAGCCCTCAGTAAGGATGGTTTAAATGGAGCGGTGCTGGCAGAAGCCGGGGACATTCCCACTGCCTCTTAATCCTCTTTCATCAACTCTTAAAACACAGTTTTATCTACTTATAAAAAGAAGGAGAAAGTCAAACCAATGTTTAGAGCAGAGCACTCATGAAAGAGAGTAGAAAACAATGTTGGTGTCTTGGAGCCATGGTGCTCAGGACCTCACCTGGGGAACAGGTGTGACACATCATGTGGGTACTATTGCCAACACCCAAACAGGCCCCACCCATTTCAAGCAATTGTAAAATTTCCACAATAATAAAAAGATTTGATCTTAATTTTCTATGTCCCTCAAGTACTTAATGCTGTACCAGGTATATAGTGGACTTTTGTTAAATATAAATTCATTTGAGACTCCCACCTACCTGTGCACAGAGCAGCCCACAAGCTTACTCAATATGGATTTTTACAGTATCCTTCTGATGGCTGAAAAAAATTACATTTTGATTCCAAGTCTGGTCATTCTGGTGACTATGGAATTTAGATATGTTTATTATCAATTCTACAGGATTCTTCATCATAACTCTTATCTTTACATGAACTTGTAATAAATCTGTCACCAAAGTCTGAATTTTCCTTCACAACATTTCTCATATTAATTTTTCTTTTCTACTAGAATATATTTTAAAATTCAGGTGCTCACTAGAATAGCAACACCCTGATTGGTCTTTGTGCCGCTAGTCACTGTTCCAATCCATCATGAAGCAAATAATCCCAAAGTTAGTGAAATATCTCTGCATCAGTTAAAGCAGGCAGTGAAAACCACATTCCTAAGTACCCTGACAGAATTTCATTTATATGGTTTTTTTTAAGAGACCACGTTCTGCCTTTATTACTATTTGTTCTTTCTGTTTCTATATTTTTGTCTTTCATTTTTCCTGACTTGATTGTGCATTCTTAGAATTTGGGATAGTTTTCAGTGGGTCTCATCAATAAAGAGATACAGCATGTAGGAATTGAGTTGTATGTTTTCGATCATCACCAGTTAAGGACCACAGTATGGTGTGTGGATATTGAGCTCTCAGACCACAGAGCGTAGTCCGATGCCTGCCATTGCTTTGCTTATTATTCTCATTACTTCATTGAACAGGTGAGGGTGGAAATCAATGTCAGACCTAGTGCCATATTTTAACATATTTTTAAACATATAAAATATATATAATTGGTATGAGCACCACCGAGAATGTCATGGAAAAATAATACTTAGTGATTTTATATTAGCTGAAGTCGTATTTTCTTTATGTCAAAAATATAAATTTTCATTGAGAGAAGATTTTCTAACAGGATAGCTTTTGTTCTATCTTTTGCAAAATCTTAATTGAACTTTTCAAATTGTTTTTAAAAATTCATAGAATGCCTCTGAGATATGTAGTTTTTAATGAACATTCATTTGAATATACTTTTAATTTCCCACCAGTACCTGCAAAAGTAAAAAAAAAAAATTAAAAACCCACATCTTTGAAAAAAAAGAGAATGCATTTGCAAGGTTATTTATCTATGGGAAAAGTGAATTTCTTTTTTCAGAACAACACAGATACTTAATATGTTTTCTTTTTCTTCAACTTATAATTTAATTGTTATTCATATTTTATATTCATATTTGCATGATAAAAAGGTATCATATCTTTTTTAAGAACCTCTTTTTGGTTTGAATTGCTAAAGAGAGACACTCAAGGAATTAAACAGGAATAACAGTTTGCAAGTCTCATATTGGAGCGATTTGCGTTACACTCTAATATTCATCTCATTAGATCTTATTGGCTGATGATTGCCTCCCTTGTGGAAAGCTTGTGTCTTAGTCTACTCAAGCTGCTATAACAAAATACCATAAACTGGGTGGCTTATAGACAACAGAAATTTATTTCTTACAGTTCTAAAGTCCAGGAAGACTGGATTTTGCTGCCAAAATCAAGGCAGCAAAAGATTTGGTATGTGGTGAGGGCTTCTTCCTGGTGCCTGGCTGGCACTTTCTCACTGTGTCCTCACGTGATTAAAGGGACAAGATAGCTTCCTCGCATCCTATTTACAAAGACATTAATCCCATTCTTGAGGGCTCAGGACCTAATCAACTCCCAAGGCACCACCTACTAATGCCATCACCTTGGGAGGTTTCAACATATGGACTTTGAGGGGACCCAAACATTCAGACCACAGCCATTTAAGAGGAATATTACCTGGCAATTTTTCTGGCAGATCAATAATGTCATTCAATACTTTATATGAAATTATCTCCATCTAGAATCTCTGGCCTTCAATATTAGAATAATAGTCCCAATTTTCTCTTCCAAGCAGTTGGCAAATTAGACAAATTAACAAACTGCCCGCAGGCTGTCCTGACACTGGCCACCCCACAGCCCGGCTGAGACACTACCAGATGTAGGCAAAAGGAACCTTTTGTTCTCAGAAGAAAGATAACATTTTTTAAAAGGATGAGAATGTCTTCTCGTTCCTAAACTATTAGGATATAAATATCTAGTCTGCTTTTCAGTGAGACATTTAGCAAAAATTGTGTCTGAGAAGATTTTCAAGAGGCAGATTATTTAGGGTAAACCGGGAAAAGTCTGATGCATGCCAACTTGCCAGTTGTTGGCAAGAATCATCCTGGTAGAATGGTGTGGATGCTCAAGTGGTACAGCTACCATTTTTTGTGAAAATACCTTATGCCAGAGCTCTCCTAAGCACTGTATCTTTGATCCTGCAAACAACACGGTGAGGTAGATACACTTATTGTCCCTCTCTTACAGAAGAAGGACCCAAGCCACACCACAAGTTTTGAGTGTGTCAGAGCAGGGTCAAAACTCAGGCCTGACACTGAAGCTGTGCTCCGAGCTGCTGTGCATGTATAAAGAGAGCCTGAAAGGAACAGAACCAGGAAAATGCCTTCTTTTTAGCGCATTAAACCAATTTCCCTATAGCCATTATGAATTTGTGTTCAGGACAATAGCCTCATCTTGGTTTTTTCAAAATTACTGTGAGATTGTTCTCCGTGTTAGGTACTATAGTCAGCTCAGGCTGCCATGACAAAGTATCACAGAATGGGTGGCTTAAATAACAGAAATGTATTTTTCCAAAGGTGTGCAGGCTCTCAGATCAGAGTGCCAACAAGGACAGATTCTGGGAAGGTCCCTCTTCCTGGCTTGTAGAGGGCCATCTGCTCACTGTGTTCTCAAGGAGGGGAGAGAGAGAGAGTGAGAAGGAGAGAAGCAGGGCAAGCTCTCTGGTATCTCTCCGTATAAGGGCACCAATCCCATCACAAGGCTTAAATAAATTCACAATAAGGCACATCACTACGAAATTTCAGAGCAGTCGGGACAATGAGAAAATGCTACAGGCTTCTAGAGAAAGAAACCACATATCAAATACAAAAGATCAAAAATTAATATAATTGCATTTCTTAATGGCACAGCACAAGCTAGAGGACAATGGAAATTGTCCCTGAAATTGAAAATTAGAAGAAAAAGTATTTTCTATTTAAAATATAGACCAAGCCAAACTATCAATCAAATGAGGATATAATAAAGACATTTTTAGGCAAACGAGATCTCCAAAAATTTGTCACACATGTACACACACACACACACACACACACACACACACACTTTCTCATGAAACACAAGAAACTTTCTTGCATGAAACAGGAGAATTAAAAACAAAACAAACAAAAAAGAAATTCATGTGGAACAGGAAACAGGAGAATCTCAAATAGGAGAGAGGCAATGGGAATCCCCAGCGTTATGGAGAAGGAAATCCCAGGATCATTGCTATGTGTAAGCAGAGTCCAGATTGGAATAAGGATGAAAGTGTTTGGCCAAGGACAGTCCAGAGCTCTATATTCACAGTCACTCTTTTCTATAAATTCAGCTATGACACAATAAACTTGGAGATGCATGTGTTGGGAGGAAGAGATGATAGAACAGAAACAGAGGAGTTTGAGGCATGATGAACAGTCAGCTCTTTGCAAACTCTGCAGAGTGACGGGGGAAGGGGGGTCACCAGGGTGAATCTGAGCTGAAGGGGTGGAGAGGTTCCACTCCTCCTCTTCATCCAGAATGAGTCCACCTCTGCCTCTTACATATATTTTAAATATATATGAATAGATTTTTAATGAAAAGAATATTAAAAATCATTACTCTATATTATAGGTTGTCATTTTATTATTTCAGGTGGGAAAGTAATATAATCAGACTCAAATTTTAGCATATGACTTTGGCTCCAAGGTGGAGACTAAATGAGAGGGAAGTAAGATTAGAAGAAAGGAGACCACTTAGGAGGCTGTGGTAATGCAGGCAAGATATTATAAACTCCTGAATTCAAAATAGTGACTATAGGGATGAACAAAGAAGGAAGGAAAGAATATATCCTTATAAAAAAATAGGTAGAATCATTATAGAACTTGGTGAGGCAAGGGGAGAGGGAATGACAATGATTCTTAGATTTCTATTTTAAACAACTGTTTTGATTATAGTCTCTCTGCCAAAATACAAAGAAGATACAGGAGAAAGTGCAGATTGGTAGAGGAAGTTAAAGATGTCTGTTCTGGACATGAAGCTTTCAGGCAGAGATGTCTAGCAGGGGCGGGATATATGGATTTGGAGTTCAGAAGGGCAATGTATATTTTGGCATCCTAAACAACGTGTGTTTGCAAATATAGCTAGATCACCTATGAAGAATACATAAAGTAAGAAGAACAAAGGGACATAAAATTATAGTGGATCATGAGCAAATATCAGGCATAGAAAGTTATGAATTCTGAAATAATTGCTCCCTTGGAAAGATTGTGTTGGAAATAAAATAAGCCCCATTTTATCTGAATATGGAAATAAAATTTAGTAAAAATCATCTGCTCTGGCCAAACCTCATGGCCCTATCCCCCAGAAAGATCAGAGGGATAGCTCCAGGAGGGGCACCCCAGGGAGAAGGTGGCAGCCAGGAGAAGAGCCTTCCCTGTGCAGTGGCCTTGCCTGCAGGGACAACAGCAGAAACTGCCTGGAGCTGATGTTGCTGCCATTAGAACCATGGCTACTATTGATTCTCCTTTATACTCCATTTTTAATTGAGATAATCTGATTCAGCAGCTCCTTCTGAACTCAGCCTTGAAAATCAGGGCATAGATTTTTAAGCTTGAGAGTATTTTAGTGGCTTACAGAATTTCAGCAGCTGTTATTTCATGTATCAGGAAACATTTAGCAAATTCAAGCAACAAAGTAAGCAAGGTACACAGAACTATAGAATCCTATGTTTGGAATTCTTCTGTGGCTTAGGGCACCCAGTCTCATAAATTATAGCCCCACTTCATAGACTGTCTTTATATTTAAAAATCATATTTCCCCATAGCACAAGTTATTTTAGGCTCTGAATTTGTGAATTAGAATGAGAGTATTTTTTTAGGGTTATTCTAGAATGTCTAGTCCCAACCACTCCCCTAATCCTGAGACTAAATAGAGTTCGCATTCTTCTTACCAGCTTCTATGCAACCTTTGCACCCACCAATTTTTTCTTATTTTAAAGAGAAACCTGTCCTGATGTTCTGTGGCTCTGAGGTTGCCTCCAGCTAAGGCTGTTCAGGGCAGATAAAGAAAACTCTAAGCAAGGAAGAACAATGGAAGTGATGAGTAAATCAACATGTTACAAAATAATTAAACATTTTACTAAAAAATCTGTCATGGGATATGAATGCTTTTTCAATGGAAAGGTATTCTTTGTGTTTTCTAAGCTAAAACATTAGAAAGGTCCATTTCCATGCCGGGCGCGGTGGCTCACGCCTGTAATCCTAGCTCTCTGGGAGGCTGAGGCGGGTGGATTGCTCAAGGTCAGGAGTTCGAAACCAGCCTGAGCAAGAGTGAGACCCTGTCTCTACTATAAATAGAAAGAAATTAATTGGCCAACTAATATATAAAGAAAAAATTAGCCGGGCATGGTGGCGCATGCCTGTAGTCCCAGTTACTAGGGAGGCTGAGGCAGCAGGATCACTTGAGCCCAGGAGTTTGAGGTTGCTGTGAGCTAGACTGACGCCATGGCACTCACTCTAGCCTGGGAAACAAAGTGAGACTCTGTCTCAAAAAAAAAAAAAAAAAAAAAAAGAAAGGTCCATTTCCAATAGATGAGGCTAAGTTGCATTTTATTCTGTTCATAACTCTCCTTGTTTCGGCTATTTTGTTCAGGCTAAAAATAGTATCTAAAACATTTCAACTTTCATACTTTTTACAGTGTCTTCCCACATATGGAATTCTAACTTTCAAAGTTTTTATCTAAGCATATCTGAAATCTGCTATCATTCATCCATTGCTGAGAACAGTTTTGTAAATATTTCATAGATGTACCATGAAACCTTTTAAGACGTCAGAATCCATTTTAGAAACTGAAATAATGTTGTATTGCATGTATTCAATAATAGTCACTTTAATAGACTGGTTGATCAATATTCTACATTTAATTATACTCATTTGGATCCATTTTACACATGCATTTTATAAAAAGCAAATCATATCCTGTTGTGTGACCACAGCTAATTCTCAATAACAGGAAAACAGATTTTCACAAATAAGTTAGCGATCCTCTTTTTAATCATCTTCTGTGTTCAAAGTCCATCTTGTGATTGTATTAATTTCTCCTAAGGGTAGAGAGCTGAAAGAATAAAAAGAATAAAACTTTGTGGTTTACATATTGCATTGTAAATTCCTTAGGATCATTAAGGCATCATCGTCGTTTTTGTTGTTCATCATTATATCTGCGGCACCTAAAAGAGTCTTGTGCACACACTGAGTGACCAGGAAATGCTTGTTGAATGAATGAATGAATGGTGCCAACTGTTGGTGCATTCTGTAAACTATACTATGGAGACGCAGAGCAGAGGGGCATTGCCCTAGGAAATGGGAGTTCTGAAATCTGTTATGGCTTTGGCTCTTTCCTGGATGACCTTGAGGAAGTTTGTGTCTCTTACAGGCTGAGGTTCCTCATTTGGGGAGTGAGGATAAAACTAACTTCCCTGGACCTCAGCAGACATTAAGTGGAGCAAGTGGGGAGAGCTCTGTAAACATCCAAATAACCAAAAGGACAAAAGAAAACAGAGTGGCTGAAAAGAATGCAGATCTCTTGGTTTATCTCAGCAGTCCATGTGTCTTTGTGTTTGCTGTTAGCTTTTAATTATTTGCATTAATGAAGGGCAGCCAAGGCATGGATAATCCCAAGCTCTTGTGTTTGGCTTTGGAATTAAACTGAATGTGTTCCGTGCCACATTTTGACAGTACACTCACACAAAGTCATGAAATCATGCTGTGAAGGTCCAGCTCTAGGGCACTAGAGCTGGACCAGCTCTTTGGGATAAACTTGTGACAATCTTTTAAGCTCCTCATGCATTAAGGGTGCTTATTACATGCCCAGCCCTCTGACAGTTGAAAGGCGGGCACCATAAACATGACAATCAGCCTTTGGCAAAATATAATTTGGTAGCAAGGATTCAGTAGAAGCTTCTTTAGTAAACTCTGGAGTCATTTTTTTTCACTTGTTTACTTGATCAGGCAGAAATTAGTTGAGGTTATCATTGGGGAACTGAGGCAGTAGATGTTCATAGTTGTAATTTATCACTGCTTGGCATATTATATGTAAATGAGGCCTACCCGGTCGTATATTGTGATGGTTCACTTTTGAATAAATGAATATATCACACCATGAAGATACTGAGTCATATTTTGAGTCTTTAAAATAAGTACAGTATTCATAGCTTCCCTTCCACTCAGTGATTTATCATCAATGAAACATGGGTTTCTGAAATAGTGTTGAAATAATTTATTTGTTTTCTAGCCTACGCATGTGTTGATTTGGTTAGTAATTTTATCCTCCTCTGCAGCAATTGGCTGGTAAACTATTCCTTGCAACTTCAGGAAGTGAAGTATTACTAACTCATTTCTCTCCTTTATGCCTCCAGGCTATACTGTAATTCTAACCTGTCCTACTCTGCTGTGGACATATTTTTATGTGTCAAAATGTTCTGCATATTTACACGGGAGTATATCTCTGGAATGCAGGGGTAATCGTGGCCCTGAAAATGGAGCAGTGATGAGGAGAAAGGAGTGACAACAAGTGAGAGAGAGGCCAAGCCCACTGGAGAGGCATGTCCCTGAGTCCCCTCCTCTGCCATTTTCCACCCTCCAGGTGTACATTTCAATCAGAAATCATTTGTATCTTTATGGAATGGCTTTGATGCTGGGCTTGACTATGCCAACGTCCCAAAGTTAAATCAATGCCACAGCCAAGGGTAACCCAAGGGATACTCATCCCACTTTATTTCTTTGCCCCTCCTGAGCTGGCTCCAAGAGTGTCTCTCCTGTGTCCGTGAGTGTCGGTGGCCTGCTGTGTGAGGACCCGCCTTCATGTCACCTCCTGCTCTAACACTGAGAGGCTGCAGTTAGACAGACCTGGGTTCAGATCTTTGCTCTGGCACTTACCAGTTCTGTGTTAGGGGGATTATATGCACCTCATGGTGTTTCATAAGGATCAAGTGGGTTGATCCATGAGAAATACTTTAGGGCCTTGCATGTATTAAACTCTCTATTTTTAATAGATTAATGTGACTGACAGCTTTGCTTTTGCTGTCATTGTCACAACAAGGGATTTATAAGGCAGAAGTGCTCTAGCATGGTCCATTGCACTGGATGGACATGGAGGAGCTGCTTCTTGGTTGTTTAATAATCTATTTAGTACATGCTGCTTTCTAGTCAAAGGGTAAGAACAGATATGGCCCTGCAGTGGGTGCATAACCTAAGACTAGCTGAATGTCTCAGGCAGTGGGCTGCCTGCTTAGCAGAACTGGAGCCACTCCTGAGGCAGCAGCATGGTTTGGGAAGCAACTGGGTTTCCTGGATTGAGCACAGCCGCAGGAGTCATGGGACCTGGGCTTTATGCCACTGGGTCCCAGTGCTAATTTGGTGAGTGACCTTGGGCAAACCACTTTCCTCCTCTTCTTTCTAGTGGAGGAAAACAATTGATCCTATTATCATACCTCACAAAGATGTAGCAAAGATGAATGCAGAATATCTGGAGCAGCTTCAGAAAGAAACACCACAGACTACCTAATTAGTTTTATAATCTATAATTAAGCATGTGGATAGTGAGAAGGTATCCACACCTGAATTATACATTTAAAAACTAGACTTTGCTCTTTTTTTCCTTTCTAAGAAGAGTGAAGAGTCCAATTATGCTCAGTCTTACATTAGATGATCTTTCCAGATAATGACCTGGTGAACTCCATCAGATAATATTATAAAAGGTTTTAATGCTTCAGGCTAATATGATTTCAGTGCTGCTGGTGAAATGACTAAAAGTAGATCAGGTAGTCGGGAACTAAAGCCCAAAGGTGGTAAGCTGCTCTTGATTCACAAAGAAAAGAAATCTAGTCCAAGGTAGTTAGAGATTAAAGGTTCAAGGACTTAAGCCAGCTCTGGATGCGTCTGTGTGACGGGACAGTCGTGAGCAGCCTACCAAGACGCTCCGAGAACCATCTCTCCAACCATCTCTCCTTCGTGTCCTCCAAGCCCACATCCTCAGCCAAAGGAGACAACTGGGAAGTGGAGTGTGAGCAGCTGCCAGTGAGACTACCTGAGTCGGGCAGCGCAGATGGTGGCTGCCCACTGGGCCCTCCAGGCATCAGGAGACTTCTCTGGCTTTGGCCTCTGCCCACCTTGTGCTCCTGTGGAGCATCCACTGCAGCAGGGCATGGGCTGGCACAAGCAAAGTATTCCTGCCACCTTTTTAATATTCGGCACAGGCAATTTGGGTACGATAGAGCTCCAAAGTTTAGGGCTAGGCCGGGCGTGGTGGCTCACGCCTGTAATCCTAGCACTCTGGGAGGCCGAGGCGGGCGGATTGCTCAAGGTCAGAAGTTCGAAACCAGCCTGAGCAAGAGCGAGACCCCGTCTCTACTATAAATAGAAATAAATTAATTGACCAACTGATACATATAGAAAAAATTAGCAGGGCATGGTGGCGCATGCCTGTAGTCCCAGCTACTCGGGAGGCTGAGGCAGGAGGATCCCTTGAGCCCAGGAGTTTGAGGTTGCTGTGAGCTAGGCTGATGCCGTGGCACTCACTCTAGCCTGGGCAACAAAGTGAGACTCTGTCTCAAAAAAAAAAAACAAAAAAAAACACACACACACACACACACAAAGTTTAGGGCTGATAGAGAAACACACATTATTCAGTTATTTGAAAGCAGATTTGCAGCAGAAACACCCTTCTCCAGGCCGGTCAGCCATATTCCCTGGGTCAGCAAGCTCACGCTGTGACCTGGCCCTTCTCGCTGTTCCCTCTCTCCCCGCCCTTCACCGTCGGGCTCAGCAACCCTCCGGCCATTATCACCACGAGGACGGTGGTGACTTTTTCTGTCCGAGCCACAGGCCAGCCTCCTTTCCAACTAGAACTGCTCCTTTCACAGCCCCTTGAACTCCAAGTTGACAGGTCACCATTTGAACACACTGGCTTCATAAAAACAAATAAAGTGTGCCTTTTTATTTTCTCCAGCTGACCCAATCTTCCTCTCCAGCCCCCACTTCCCTGGTCTGGGGCCAAGAGGGTGAGGGAGATGTATAGTTGGCAGTCTCCCTGCTTACTTCAGACCGGATCATCTCTACTGAGTAAACAGTCCATCAGTGTAGAGTCTCGTTCTAACAGACCTGTTCCTCCCTCCCTGCCGCTCTTCTCCTTCTCCAGACGGTTGCTGGCTATAGGGGAAGTTTCTCTTTCTCCTGATGCCAGGATAGGGCTTTCATGTGAGGTCTCGGGCTCGTGACCCCTGCACCAGATCTTTGGTCTCACTGTCCTCTGGCTGGTGTCTGCTGAGCCGTGGTGGACCCAGCCTTAATTAAGGAGTCCTGCCTGTGTTTCTGCTCAAGTCCTAGCTGTCGTAGCTCTGGCTATGTTTGCTCAGCCAGGCCATGCTCCTGGGAGCCCTGCATCTTCAGTTACTGTACAGCTCTCCCTGGTGTATTTCACCCATGGAGGTCGTTCTGTGAGTCCTGAGTGGCCTGTCCAGCAGCCCTCAGACTCAGAGTCACTTAGCCCCTGCCCAAAGGAGTCCCTCTGCAAGCTCCCTGGCTCTCATATCTGTCCCTTCCCTCACAGGAAACAATCTTGGGTCCCTTCTGCACTATAGGAGACCCCAGGCTAGCTGGGAAGCACTGACCTAGGCCCCTCCCTTCCCGGAAGTGCTGAGCTACTACATGTACTCACTGTGGTTTCTGCAAATCGCAGCCTTGGCCCTCACCAGACAGTCCAAAACAGGGAGTAGACAAAAGCTCCTCAACTCAGATGCTCTGTCAACATTCTCACCAACATTCTCACCATATCCAAGGCCCGTCTCCCAGCCAGAAATAATGCACACAGTATGTTTCTCAGCTTCTTTGAAAGTACATTTCTTCTGGACCTCCCAACCATTGCTAACCCAGCTGTGACTGACTCCAGAATTCTACTCTTTCTCTTCATTTTGTTCAGCAATTATTCTTATTCTATTAATTTTCTTTTTTTTTTTTACTAGAGTCATTCCTTCCCCCTACCCTTCAAACAGGCCTGGTATACATTGATCTTTAGACTCTTTTGAATCATTTCTGGAAAAAATTTTATTGAGTTGAGCTTTGTTTTTTGTACCAGGAATTAAAAAAGCTAATAAAAGGCTCTTCCCTTATAGCCCTTGCAATCTAGTGAATGGCCTAAATTTGTTTTTATTTCACTTTTCTTTTAAAAAAATTAATAGATTACTTGGTTGATGTATTCATGCAAAATTATTTGGACACCTACTACATACAGAGCATTTTGAGATAAATTTTGCGAATATATTTGGGAGACTATTCAGTGATGAATAAACACTATCCCTCTCTAGAAAAGCACATGCCTACCAACCACACAGGACACAAGTACTGTAATAGCTGTACAACTTCATGTCTATGGAGATGTGGAAGAAAGAGTAATTCATTCTGACTTGAAATATTCCAGAAGGCTTCGGCGCAGAGAATATAGAACTTTTTATGAATCCTTGAAATAATTTCAGAAGCCAAGGTAAAGTTGTGTTAAATTTCAGACTTGACGAACAGAATAGGAAAAGTGAAGAGGGCAAGAAAATGCATGAGAAGGCATGAGAAGGGGCCCTGGGGGCAGGTATCCCTGTGCTGCTTGAGCAGAGAGAGGGGTTGGTGTAATGAGTGGAAGAAGGGATGGAGTTGAAAAATCTCAGATTTGGAGGCTCTACGTGTCATATTGAGTTTACACTTTTTTTAAACAGCACTTTTTGAGAAGAGGAGTGGCATGATCTGGACTAAGATTTAGGAAACAGAGTAAGTAGTAACTGATTTGAAGCAGCAAAGAAAGCTATTAGTTAGCTATTGCAGTAATTCAGGCAATAAATTAGAGGCTGAGATTTAGAGATAGGTGAAAATGAGAGGTCAGGTATAAGAGACAAAAGGCTATAGGGGATGGGATAGTTTAGTAAGCAGCTAAAAAAAAAAAACTCAAGGGTGTCCAGGAGTTAGGTGGCACTAGGGCAGGGGGATATTATGAGATATTCACATATATCCAAATACTCCATTTACATAATATCATATTCTATGTTTATCTATTCTTTATCCCTGAACACAGTGATAAGGAGATCAGCACTCAGGCTCCCACATCTTAATCTTAACCAATGTTTTATGTAATATCACCTGCCTGCTCTTTTTCTACTTTTCTTTTTTTTTTTATGTAACAGAGTGTGAAAAGTTTATTGGCATGGTTTCAGATTCCATATTGTAAATTAACTTTGAAGAAACTAAACTTGTCAGATTCTTAAATAGTATCAAAGAATACCCACACTTATCTGGAAAGACTGTTAAAATACTCTTATTTTTGTCCTACTACATATCTTTGTGAGGCCATATTTTTCTCATCTATTTCAACCAAACAATATACTACACAGATTGAATGCAGAGAAGATATGAAAATCCAGTTGTCTTTAATTCAAGCCACAAATTAAAGACATTTATAAAAATATAAAACAGCGCCATTCTCCCCTAGTTTTTTGTTTTGGAAACATGTAACTAATGTTGACATTGATACTTGCTTGTCTGGCTGATGACAATGACCCAGACCCAGTGCTGCCCCATACCGCCCAGCAGCACGCAAGAGCCAGGCTGCTGGCTTAATGTAGAGCAACACTGCTCACACTGGAGTGCCTTTCTCTAACGTGGTAGTTTAGATACCTCTCAAAAATTCTTGAGTGACGCCAAAGAGTTTTTGTTTACGTGCATTGTATCTATTGATATTGAGTTCCATACTGAAGGCAGTAGGTCAGATTAGAAGTTATTCTTGATCCCTCTCTGGTCCTCACACCCTACACCCAATCCATCATCAATTTCAAGACGACTCCACCTCGGAAACATATTGTGACGCACACCATTACCACTTTGCTGTCTTAAGTCGTTTTCATTGCTCACCTGGGTGGTTGCCTTCAGTTGTTGCATTCTCACCACCTTACAGGTGCTTTCCCCACAGCAGCCAAGGTGACCTTTCTAAAAAGTCAATCAGATCTGGCTTCCTGTCTAAAAACAGCTGGGACTTCCCTTCAAGCTTAGAATGAACCTCAAACCCTCCGCCTGGTCTTTACCGCCTCCCACGATCCGCCCTCCCTCCGCCACCCCACCTCTCCAGCCAGCCTTTTCCCCAGTGATTTGTCTGTGCTCACTTTCAAGGGGTTCCTTCAAGAAGCTCAGCCCATGTCTATCTCAGGGTTTTACCCTCGATGTTCCTTTTCTCCCCACATCTCCGCTGTCTGTCCCTTTCTCATAATTCAGGGCTCTGCTCCAGCACTTTCACCATAAGAAGATGACCTTGACCACCTGTCTGAAATCGGACCTCCACCCTTCCCACATGCGCGTAATCACACAGCTCTTCCCTGTCCCTTGATGTGCTTCATTTCTCTTCCCATCACTTACGTCTATCACAAGTTGTATTTTTGTTTTCTTAATGATTGTTTGCTAAGGCATACGCGCACTCCAAGGACGCACAGACTTGCCTGTAGAACTGGGCTTTACATGGGTTCTGTACTCAGGAAATAATTTGTCGGATGAATGGAAGGATATCCTTAAAGCCTTTTAAAAACATTTTGTATGGTCTACCATAATACTGGTAAAATAAAATCCACAATGGGACTTTTAAGAGAAAGCAAATTATTTTTGAAACTTAAAATTTAGATATTAACTATAGGAGGAGAATTCAAGACCAGAGCTGAAGTCTTCCCACTGAGTTACTTCCGTGACACCGTGCATGCTGTCTTCCTCAATGATATGTTAGGTGAGAACATGTTTATTCACAATCCCATGCAGTTTAATCATCTGTAATAAAACTTCTGGAATAAAAATCCCTAAGTCAACACCAGACCACACTGACTATTGATATACATAGGCATTTACTTAAAAATAAACCTGTGAAAGGGAAGTTGAAAGAAAGACAGACTACCAGTTTACACTTACTAATTTTATATACGTCTGTAGTCCTTCATTTTAAAGTATTTTGCAATCATATTTAATCAGTTTATAGCAAATCTATAAGTGCTTTTTAAAATAGTTGTTATAATTAATTATTAAGTTTTCCCTAACTCTGTCTAGAAATTTAGGACTGAGATCCTTAACAGCAACCATAAAAATGACAAACCAAATAGATGACACTAATTTTTTAACCTCAATCACCGCAACTAATCCTGTTTCTACTTCCAGACTTACCACTTCCTATTCTATGGCAGTCAGCAAGTTCTACCACTCAGATCTCCCTTCACAACAGCACTTTCCATTTGTCCTCAAGAGGTACTGTCAGTTGACAGTCTCTTGCAAGGTTTGTCTCACCTTTAGAACCAAGGCCTCACTCACCTCAGGTAGCCTTCAACCAGTAACTGAGAATTATGGGGATCCTAACATGGGCCTTCTCTGGCCGCCACAGAACTCCTCCAGTGATCACTTCTGTTTTAGAGCTCCCTGTTCAGTTGAGCCGGAATTTATAAGATCTGCATTTCAGTCTGAAGTCTTTCCCTGTTCCATTCTGCTTCCTCCCTCTTTTATCTTCACAGGCATTAACTTCTAATAATAATAACTTTGTCTCAGCTTCCAGAAGGACCAAAATGATATGTTTTATAAATTCCTTATTTCTCCCATTTTAGGGAAATGTATGTCATCAAATGACTTTGTACATGCTGTATAATCATGCTGGCATGATGGTATAATCATGGCTATACAACAAAAGAAAAAGAAATACAGAGGACACTCATTGCAAAGTTATGTCAAAGACCTAAGTGGCTTCCCAATCTATTCACCTTTTTCTTCTGTTTGGCTTATTGGAATGACTGTGCTTCTGCATCCATCCATTGGGGCAGAGGCATGGTAAGGGCTGTATTGTGACAGATGGAACCATCTGAACCCACTGAGGATTTGGATATTGCACTAGTGAATTACATTTACAAGTAGCTGCACTACAGGAAAGTGTGATCGCCTTTTCTTCTGTGTGTTCTTCTGTACGCTAAGGAAATTAGCTACTGGAGAGTCACTTGATAGAAAAAAAATGATATATTTTCCTTTCCTCTTCTTACCATTGGTTTTGTGCTTCTTAACCATAATAGAAGCAAACTCCCAATGCTTTTGTCCACAAAAGTTTTAGTCTAAGGATTAAATCTGTGTTTTTCTGTAGCCTTAGATAGTCCAAACTAGCAAAGGCAACACAATTATAATCAGGTGTATACTATAAAGTACAAATAGAAGAACCACCTCCATTGCTGCATTGCTAAGGGGAGACATAGAGAATGAAGATTTATAAAAATGCTCTACCCCCTTTCTTGCTCAAGGATTAAAGAATCCAGCCTTTCTCTCTTAAGAGGTCCATTCTTTATTGTATGTATGATATTTTAGGGGCTCCATGTCTTTAAATGAGAGAACAAGAAGACTGGCATTCCGGGGCATTTTCCTCCATCTGCAATATAAAGAACGTCTAACCATAGACATTTCCTTTAAGGAATTGCTTCTACTCAGTCTCTGTGCCTTGCAGAGTGTAGGCGTGTTAACCTTGTGTGTGTGTTCCTAGACCAAATACTTTGGACTTCTGACACAGAACAGAAAGCAGGTACCACGCTGTTAACTTCTATGGCATTCTCTATCTCAGGAGGCAGGAATTTGATTCAGGATCCTGGGATTTATAGATACAGCAGTGGAAATGTGTGCTGCTCTGGTTGGCCAGGGAATAGTCCCCAATTTTCTTGTAAATGATCCTTTTCGCCATTATTGTGGTCCCCTTGGGAGGGCAATTTCAGCTGCTCACTATCCACTAGAGAAACTGAGCACACAGGTCCTTCCCTTCCTAAGCAAGCATGTGGCTGAAGGGAATTCTCTTCTGGGACTTTAAAATAAACAAGTGAAGCCTTGGAAGAGGTAATGGTGGCAGATTTTTTTTTATCCATTGGTGTGGGAGTCCAGGGCAGGTTCAAGTGTGGAAGCTGTGATTCCTGTTCCTGCTTTCCCCGGTCTCTGTACAAGCAGAACCCAGTGAGATATCTGTCCCAGTCCTCAAAATCAAACATTGACAATTACTTGTGTGAAGAAAAAGTGGCATGACAGATGATTTTATGTAAAAAGGAAGGTATATCTGTGGCTTCCCATAAATTCATATTGCTTTCTTCTAGACTCTCATTGCTATTGGAGTGTTTTAGTGTGCTGTCTTCATTCTCACGCATTTGAAATTCTCAAGTGTGTGTGGGAGACAGGATGCCCAGGATGAGAATGGGCTACTTCTCATTTTACTCCCCTTGATGAGCTGAGACTTTTGAGAGCCTGCCTCACAACTTTCTACTTAAAAACATCTACTCATGCCCAAGAACATTCTGCTATGTCTTTCAGGTGCTCTTGACAAACAATAGTTTCAGATTTGGCTGCTTAAAACTAAAAATTTAGTGCCAAGATGTCATTGACTTAGAGAATAGAGATAAGTAAGCACAATAAGCATCTCTTCTTTGTGACATCGGGAAGTTGCTGAAACCAAGGTAGAATTCTTTTGAAAGAATGAAAATATGCATCTTGCTGTGAAATTTTAATACCAGGAAGCTATATAGTTTATAATTTTGTTGATTCTTGATGGGATTTTCATTTTAAAAATGAGAAAATAAAAGTAATTATGATCAGTGTCCTTTGTTTTGCAAGTAATGTAAAACTCAACTGACCTAAATAATAAGAAATAATTCATTAGCATATATATGTATATACAAATACATGTGTGTGTGTGTGTGTGTGTGTGTTATCAGATGCATAAGTTAGGCCCAGGCACAGTTTGATTCTCTGAACTATGATCTTACTTGTATCTATTTCTGCCTTTTAAATGTTTCCTTAGTTTTTTCCTCCTTCTATAGTATTATATTTTCTTCAAGACAGTTTCACACATAGCAGAAAAATATGGCTGCATCAGTCCCAGGTATGGCAGGTGTACTTGCGCGTGATCTAGAGGAAGGCAACGTACACCTTCATCTCGAAATCCAAGAAGACCTGGGATTCAGTGTGGCTGGTCTGTGTTAGCCCACTGCAAGCCAATCACTGTAGCCAGAGCTTTATATCCCTGGAGCAATGATGGGCTCAGCTTCTTTAAAAACACATGAATGCCCAAAAAAAAGCCGTTGGGAAGAAGGAAAGGGAGAAAAGCACATAGCAGAGGCAACCAACAAGTGTACATTCACACCCCTCCCCATTGTATTTTCCATTGTAAATTACAAACAAGAACTACAGCTAGATGTGCAGTTCAAGGCTCATCTCTGCCATACATCACTTTGAACAAAGGCTTTGGCATGTGAAGCAACACAGAGATGTTTTATAAGAAGAGAGAGAGGGGACTGTTCACTGTGGCATGCCCCTGAATGTTGGCCTTATGAGTGCCCTAGAAGTATTAGACCAGGAAACACTAATCCACACTAATAGGATGTATAACTCAAAAAGCCAGTCGATTGAATAAAATGAAAACATCCCGTTTTCAAAGTGACCAGCCACTTGCCAGCTGCAAGAAAAGCCAAATTATGTATCAGAAGGATGTATACTATATGTGGAACCAGAAGAGGTGTGTTAGTTTTATAATTCAAGTATTTATGGCATCTGGCCGTCACAGTCAGATGGTTCCACCTTGTCTGCAGGATCTGAGCGGTGGGTCCTCTCCCAGGCACTAACCATGTTCGCCTTGCTGTCACCACCTTTCCTGTGCTTTATTGTTGCCAATACCTTTTCCTGAATGACCCTTTTGTCTTTAGGGGAACTTAAACCTTAAATGAAGTCTTTTGTCCAGGAACTACTCTATTGCTTTAAAATGTATTCATATATTTTGGATCATTGTGTGATAATTTAAAGTTTAATTCAATAAGGCAAATTTTATTGGTAAAAAATCTGGTTTTTCTTCCCATATATCATGTAAATGACATTCTTTACTGATTTTATAAAATGTATTAATTTAATATATGTAAATAGGAATGCTACTTGTTGGGTATCTACTGTACACTGGTCATAACAGATGCCCTGGGTTATCTTATTTATACATTGGAATAGCCATGTGATTTTATAGGAAAAGACACTAATATCCAAAGAGATCTAGTAACTTTCACAAGGTTAAACAATTATTAATAGTAGATGATGAGGTGGGAATTCAACTCCATGTTCGTCCGATTCCAGCATCCGTGGTCTTTATACATGTAACAGCTATGAGGGAATATTAAGATGAGCCTTGTGTTTTCCCCAATTCATTATTAAACTGTTAAAAAGAAAAATTCTTCATATCTACAGACAATGAAATTCTTAATTAATTATTTCAAATTTGATTGAAAATTATTAATTCACTTTATTTTTTCTGTGCATAGAGTGAACAAATTCCTATAAAGCAAAATGTACAGTAATGACTAAGAAACCATCTTTATTTAAAGTGAAGCCAATTGCACACCAGTATTAATGACTATGTGATCTGAGAGCATGTTAAGTGATGGTTATAGAGAAGATGTTAGAAAGTTGTAAATGTTTGTTAAGAAGACACTAAGAGATCTACGAGGAGGAAGTCACATTGGTTGAGCAATCAGGTAATGTTTCATAGAAGAGGTGACATACGAGTTAAGTCTGGAAGAAAAATGTGAATGATTTTAGAAAGCAGAGATTAGGGAAACATCTTCTAGTAAGAAGAAAAAAATATGAGCAAAGCAAAAAGTAAAGAGTATGTTTAAGTGAGAGAAAACAATGCTGTTGGACTGACTCAAAAACTTTCAGTAGCAGACCAAGAAGTTTTAAAACTTCCAAGATCAATACGAAGGCATTGGACGTTTCTGAGCAGAGCAACTATATACTCAGATTTATAGTTTAAGAAGATGAGTTGGATGAGTAGGATAGATTGGACTTGAGTAAAGACAAACTAGAAGTATAGGGCCTCAGGAGCTGGGTGCATTGAAACATACCAAGTAAAAAAAAAAAAAAAAAAAAAAAAAAAAAAAAAAAAAGAAGCACTGAACCAGGGCATAATAATGAAAAGAGAGAAGGAGTTCAAGAAAGTCAAAGGCATAATGTTTATGACTTACCAAATATGAAAAAAGAATGGGCCCAAAAGATGGAAGAGCCAAAATAAACAGCAAAATACCTACCTACGGCCTCATCCCTCTCAACTAAACTCCATAATGGCAGAGGGGCCAGTTAATGTCACAGGTCACTTAGTGACAGGGATATGTTCTGTGAAATGAGTCATTAAGTGATTTCATCCTCGTGTGAAAATCATAGCATGTACTTGCACAAATCTAGATGGCATAGCACACTACACACCTAGGCTCTATGGTACAACCTATTGCTCCCAAGCTACAAACCTGTCCAGTATGTTACTCTACTGAATACTGTAGGCATTTGTAACAGTAACTATGGCAACTATTTGTTTCTAAGCTTAGCTAAACAGAAAAGGTACAGTAAAAATACGATATTATAATCTTACAAGACTACCATTGTATATGTAGTCCATTGTTGACAGATGCCATTATACAGCACATGACTGTATTTGAGTGTCATTCTCTTGCTTAAAACCTAGAAATCACCTGTGAATCATCTCTGGCACTATAAAAAAATAATTCCCAAGCTCCAGTGGGAGGATTAAATCAGTCTCTTGTATGTTGGTGTGTTAGCCAGTTGGGGACTTGTTGCTTATTAAAACCCTTTTGTGGGATTCAATGACACAATTGTGCAGCCAGGGCTGAGTGCTGGGCTGCAGACTAATGTCCACCCTACTTAGCAAACACATGCCCATTCCTATGATCCGACCCCTCCACCAATCTCTCTGGCCTCATCCAGACATATGGAAGAACTCAGAACTCCCCAGATAAGCCAGACTGTTTTGTGGCCTATGCCTAGGCTCATGCTGTCTCTTCACCTTGAATTCCTCCTCATCCCATCTGTTGAACTTAGATGCAAAAACCAGCTCAGCAAGTGTCCTTGTTTATTTCATCAGAAGCCGATGTAACTGTTGCCTTCTTTATAGATGTCTGCCCTTTTTGCAGACCTCTACCTTCTTGTTCTTATTTGTCCACAAGTCAGCCTCCCCCTACTAATGAAGTTCCTTGTGGGCAGCACTTCCCCAATTCAGGTCAATTAAACGAATGGCTTCTGATATTGTGCTTGGCCTTGGGGGCTCAAGAACAGGTGTCACTGTCATCAGAAACCCAAAGAGTAATAGATGGCAAGGAAGTGAATCATTAACTATTTAATTGCAACTAAGTGTCTGGAGCCTTGTTATAAATTTGCTTAACATGTGGAGGGGTAGGTTTTGATGGGGATGATAACTAATCCCATCTGCACATGATCAGTTTTCAGTACCAGCCAGACAACCAGGCAGAGAAGCCAGCAGGTGGCTGTCAGTGAGGAATGAGCTCAGTTGCGGAAAATATCCCAATGAGATGATGTGAAGGGAGCAGGCAGTAGGATTGTGAGAACCCTTTAACGCTGTTGCTCACTTTACGGAGAACAGGTGTTCTTGCTGTGCCTCCCGTGGCCAATCGCAAAACCTCCAGATAAGGGTAAAGTGGAGCAGGAAACAGACAGGGCATACAGTTCTCCCCCCAACACTTTCTCCCCAAACCTTAGACGAGGCTGTCAGACACACAGGCTTCCTTGAGGAGCTGAGGAGCAGAGTAGTCTTTGCGCACCTTTTGTCTGGGAGCATGAAAGGTAATTATTTTCTCATGTTAATGTTTCTGAGTTTCAGTTTGATCATTTGTGAAATGAAGTTATGAATATATAACTTACCTATCTTAAAGAATTACCATTTATGAATATATAACTTACCTATCTTAAAGAATTACCATTCACATTAATATATTTCAAAAGCTTTGTATACTACAAGGTGATATAGAAATGAGAAGTGATTTTATTCTCCCTGTAGCAAGACCTTTATCTTGTGTCAATTCTATTAAATTTTTCAGATGCCTTGTGCATTGCCAAATATCATTGTTTCAGCTCTTTTGCATGATCTGTATACCCATATTTATAAACCACCTTGATAAGTATTTACAAAAATAATTGGATAATTGATTACAAATCAAAATTAACAATTTTTCTTAAGACCCTTCTACTCAGGCATAGATTACGTATGTTTCTTCTGACTAGGGCTGACTTGAGAAATTCATCCAAACTTTATGGTGACCCGATTTATTCAGGCACAGGAAGTAGCAAGAACAGAGTCAACTTCCCTTCCTGGAAGAGCACCCAGGTTTAAACCACCCACACCAGGGGACTGCCACACACCAGTGGAGGTTCTGCACTGGACTTCAAGGATCAGGGATTCTAAAATCCCAACATGGGTTAGGAAGAAAGCAAAGCTAAGCCTGCAGCTCTTGTTCTCCTCTCTTGCTCACCGAAAGTTGCAAAGTACACTCTCAGGACCACCAGGCCAGGACATGCTGATGGCACAGGAGGTGACAGCAACCTGATAGGAAGTTCCCCATGAAGTCATGTAGGCATATTGTCTCAGGCTCATCAAATCTGCCTGGGATCATAGACCATACTCAGGCCAACTATGCCTTCTGGGAATAACATATAGACTTTGTTATTTTGAGTTTGTTTTTAAATTAGAAAAGAGAGGAGTTATTTGACATTGTTTTTCCTATTACTCTTTATATTATCTTTATTTCTTTAAAGTACCCACCCACAACAAATACATCCCCAATATTCTGTTGCAATTATTCTCTTGAGAAATGGAAAAGGAAGTAACATTCATAAATTGCTTTTTCCATGACAGGCAGAGTGCTAGGTTTCTGCATGGAGGATATTTCATTTAATGTTCACAACAGTCTTGGGAAGGAGCTAGATAAGATCAATCCCCACTTTACAGAAGCTCAGAGACACCACATATCTTGTACAAGATAAATATAGTTAGTAAGTGCAAAGACAGAAATTTATACCCAGGTCTGACTGCAAAGAACATTCCTGTTAGTTTAGAACAGATCAGATACTGAAAGTACACTATCCTGAAAGTCAAATTAAATTACCCAAGTTTGAAAGACTAAAAGTATCTCTTTATGGCTGAGTTATACAAGGTTTTTATATTTGTCACATAATTGTGGGTAGTTCAATATATAACAGTCTTTAAATATATGATGAACAATTGGACAAATATTGGGGCTTTTGTATGTTTGTTTTTGGCTTCATTTTTGTATTTTTCAAATATTCAGTAGATCCGATTCTTCGGAAAATAGACTCCAAGATGAACACTGCTGGGCTCAAAATTCCCAGAGGCTTGTTTTATTCCCTCACCCACTGCCAACGTTGAAACATGCAAGATGATCTTTTCTTTCTTTCTGTTGGGTGGATTTTGTTTTCTGGATTATACACTGAGGGCATAGTCCTTGTCTACATTTTATGTTGGGGGTCTTCTAGTAGACTGACTATGTCAGGCATTTTTCCCTTAACTGGTAAATAAATTAATAGTGTGTGTCACAATCAATGAATCCATGGAGTCAATGAAATATTATTTTTGTATTCCCCACTATGGTGAACTTAACAGTGTCCTCCTTAGATACCAGGTCCTACTCCCTGGAACCTTTGGATGTTACCTTATCGGATAAAGTGCTTGCAAATATGATTAAGTTAAGGATCTTGAGATGGGATATTATCCTGGCTTATTCAAGTGGGACCTAAATATTATCACAAGTGTCCTTAAAAAAGACAGGCAGAGGGAGATTAGACAGACGTAGAGGAGAAAGTGATCTAAAGACAGAGCAGAGAGAACTTTGAAATAGTGGCCTTAAAGATTAGATTGATGTGACAGCCACGAAATGTCAGCAGCTACCAGAAGCTGGGAAGCAAGAAATGGATCATCCCTTAGGGCCTCTAGAAGGAATGCAACCCTGAGGATACCTTGACTTCAGGCACTGAACTCTGAAACTACAAGGTCATCAATTCTTATAGTTTCAAGCCACCCAATTTGTGGTGATTTGTTACAGCCACCACAGAAAATTAATATACCCAGAGTGCTACTCACACACCTTGCTCTCCATTGAATCCATTTCCTTTTACATTTTTATATGCAACTCCTGGAGATACTAGGAGCTGGGCTGGAAGTTATTGAGTAAAGGTAGAGTTACTCACACCAGCTCTGGAACCAGACAGCCTGGGGTTAAAGACTGGTGCTACTGATTTCTAGCTGTGTGACCTCGAACACATGACTTAACCATTTTAAACCTCAGTTTTCTTACCTGCAAAATGGGAGTAATAACCACATCACATAAACATACTGTGAGGATTAAATTAGATAACCACCTAAAATATTAACAAAGCATCAGGCGCAATGGAATGCTCATTAAGTGTTAGCTGTTACTATTAGCACATTTATCAATCTAATCATATATACCAACATGTATTATTTGATTAAAATAATTTTATTAAAATATATGCTAATAGATATTGTATCGATCAGTACAAATAATTACCTAAACCTATATATTTATTAAGGACTTATAAGGTCTCAAGAAACTCTCATTTTCTCCATCTGAAAAATAAGAATAACAGTAGTACTGCCTTTAAGAGCTGCTGTGAGGATTGTATGGGGCAATTCACATTAAGCACTTAGCACATGTCAGGGCATATGATAAGCGTAAAGTGTCATTAGTGCCTCTACATTGTCTCACTTAGTCCTTGCCACAGTCCCATGATTAGTATCATTATTGCCTCCATTTGATAGACAAGAGTTGGAATAAATTGTTCAAGTGTGCACAGCTAGCATTGTTGAGCCAGGGTTCAAGCCTCGGTCTGTCTAAGATTACTCTCTGAGAGTCCTATCCATCCCACCTGCCAATGGAAAATAACTTCTACTATTTTAGACTTTATTCATTCAGGACAGATGTTAAGTGTACTCTCTACCAAACAGGAGATCTCTAAGTGATCTCTCTACCAGAGAGAAATGTCTCATTGTTGAGAACAATAAAGGATCACATTAGCAATTTTCCTGTTAGAATTTTTCAGGCAGTAGGAAACATGAATACATGTCCTCTCTAGCTAGCTCTTTCTGTCTCTCAAACTGCAGCATAATTGAAAAACCTTTAAAATGCCCATGTTTCTTTATGATTAATCACAAAGAATACTATATCCTCCTACATGTCAACTGGTAAATATATTTGAAAAGTTAATGACTCTATGTCTGCTTTGTAATCCCCATGCAGGTACCTAGGAACCTCAAAATATAAGGATATTGGGCTCACAAATACTTTGGAAGGGTCTTACTATTGTTTAAAAGTGATTATTAATCATTAAATAAAGCTAGTTTTGTTTATGAAGTTACCAACGTTATTTCCTAAGTTTCTAGTGCTATTCATTCATTCATTCATTCATTCATTTATTCAACACTGTTGGGTGAGTGGCTAAGACGTGCTGGCCACGTGACGAGAAAGACTTAACAAGGCCCCTCATATAAAGCCTAACTCCTGGTGTTGAGAGATAGTCATCCACTCAGCCAGCCAGTTAGAAAACATCAAATAACAAGTGAATGTTTCACAGAGAAGTGAAACAAGGAGGGACCAGATGACAACAATCCATTCATTAAAACCATTACTGGTCATTTGTTAGTAACTAGCATGAGGACATAAAATGTAAAAATCACACACTCTTCCCCCAGGGAGCTTAAAGTCTAGTTTTAACTATGCACACTGTGAGACAGCATGAAATTTGACATAGGAAAAGTACAGAAAAAGTTAACATGTATCCAATGTGGGGGGAAAAAAATCACTTCCAGATGTGAGGACAAGGCAGGGAGCTTTATAAGAGCTAAAAAGGTGAATCTGGGAAGATGAGTAAGGCTCCACATGTAGGAAGTGGTAGAGAATGCCAGTGAGAAAAGGCATGCCCCAAACAGGGAAGAGTGTGAGCAGAGCAGGAAAGCAAGGAGAGCAAGTAGCCCAGCTAGGCTGGTCTCTGCACTCTGGTTTGCACTCCCTCGTTTGACTAGATTGCTTGTTTTATGCCCTTTCCGGGTGCAAATTTATCAAGATTCAAATCAAATGAAAAACTCAATACATTCAAGAATATTTATGAAGTGTCTTCCCTGGACCAGGGACTATATATGTTTCTTGACACTAGAGTCATTTTTCTTCTCAATTCCTTTAATGTTTCATCTGTGCCTTTGCCAGGGCATTCATTACCTTGAATTCCAGGTATTGAGGTACCTGCTACATTTCATCTGTGCATTATTTGTCAAGGCACTTTCTACCTTGAGTTCCATGTGTTGAACATTACATTGTCTAATAGGCTTTAAGTGCTTTGAAGGAAGAATTCCCTCTTATTTGATTGCAGTGAATTGTACTCAGTAAACAATAATAATTATTTGTGGGGTTGAGCTTATGAGGTCACATAATGCTTGAAATAGAATAGTAACAGATTTGATAGAGACTGCTCAATTCCACCCAATTCACACATTTTCTTCCTCCCCCTTCCTGGTTGCATAATAACCAATGACTAAGTAGATTATTAGATTATTACCATATTATGATAATATAGTTCATTTGTTAAAATGGCCCAAATTACCAAGATGAATATTTTACAGCTCAGTCATGTCAAGCATATTAATATGATCAGTGTAACTACATCATCACTGAATAATTCATCAAAATATCTAGGAAATAGTTGATCCAGGCTGTATGAACTTTTTTCTATTAACTTAGGTATATAGATTTTTGAAAAATAATTTTGAGTTTGTGTTGTGATGCATCACATAACACATGAATAGTACCTTAGCTAATAAATGTGTCACACATCTTCTGAATAATGCTAGAACACAGGACATTTTTGTAGCATTCCTTACCAAGTGGTAGCTCTTAATAAACATGAAAATGGTGACAATAGTGCCTCATAGCAAAGGATGAGAAACTCAAGGAAAAACCAGAGAAACTATGGAAAGGCTTGGGGCCTTCCCGAAAGACATATTTGGAGATCCCAGGTTGGGATTAACAAGTTTGGAAGTCATGCTGATCAACCAGGACAGGGCGGAGGACAGAGAAAATCAGATATTCCAACATTCAGACTAATAACAGAGAAGAGATCATCCCTCAGGTTGAAGGGGAAACATAACACTGGCAGAAGAGTAGATTTGAGGATTCAGCAAAAATGAGTAGCATGGAAACTGAGGCCATTTCTAACAAGAATCATTGCATGCTTCCTATATAGAAAGCAATACTTGGAGACACATCCGGGATTTGCAGGTAGAGAGGAGAGGATGCATCTGGCACAGGTGAGAGGTAATAGGACAAAGAAACGGCCAACTCTTAATAGCATAGTAGGCAGATGGATCCCCCAAAGGGGACCATGCAAGGAGACCATGCACTAATCCTTGGAACTTGTGAATATGTTACCCTGCATGGCAAAAAGACTTTGCAAATGTGATAAAGGTTAGGGACCTTAAAATAGGCACATTATCCTGGATCATCCTGGTGAGCTCTGTTTAATCACATGAGCCCTTAAAGGCTGAGAGCTGTCTTCAGCTTCAAGAAGAGGTAGGCAAGATAAGGCAGAGGGAAGGTGAGATAGATTCAAAACACAAGAGGGACTTGGCCTGCCACTGCTGACTTCAAAGATGAAGAAGACTCTTCGAAGATGAAACAACCTCTGGAAGCTGAGCACCACCCCCAACAGCCAGCAAGGGAATCTGGGCCTCAGTCTTGCGACCACATAGAACGGAATAGTGCCAGCAACCTAAATGAGTTTGTAACTGGATTTTTCTCAGAGCCTGCAGTAAGGGAGAAAGTCCTGCTGTTACTTTGATTTTAGTCTTGTGAGACTCTAAGCAGAGTTTCCAGCCAAGACTATCTGATCTTCTATGTACAGAACTGTGAGATAATAAATTTGTGTTGTTTTAAGCCACCACTCAAGTCATGTTAATTTGTTACGGCAGTCATAGGAAGCTAATACAGACATTAAAAGACACATGCATGACTTAAAAAGAATATTGTTGACACATGCATGACTTAAAGAGAATTTTGGCTAATGCCCTTTCTTTTACTTTTTTTCCCTGTTTAAAAGGTATTCCATTTTCAAGTTACTGGGAAATTTAGCATGTCCCTTATCAGAGGTGGGAAGAAAGTAATTTCATTATTTCATTGGACATACTCTATAGTAAACACTGACATTACACGATAGGGTTTTCCAATGTCTTGAGTCTTAAAATTTAGTAACATAAAATAATGTGTGATTTGGGTTAAAACTTTTGATGTTTTGATGGCTGGTGAGTGTGTATGTATGTGCGCATGCATGTGTGCTTTAATGTTTCTGCAAAAAAAATCAAAATTTTATATGAAATTATTGTAAGTAAATAATTATTCATTTAGTTAAATAAATTTTCCTTGCCGATTTTCATTCAATTATAACCAATTTTGCCTCATATTATAATAATTGGGACTCTAGAGAAAAGCTATGAAATGTTTTTTAATGAATTGAATACCATCATATATATTGTAGCCATCTCTCAAGCTTTTTTAAAACAATAGCAACTAAACATAAACTTATCTCAATATGAGTTAAAATTAAAATGCTTTCAGAAAAGGTTTTTTGGTGACTATTTAGCCCCTTGATCTGGAATTCCACACGTGGCATTCCACACTTGAATCACCCTACTTGGTAAGAGCAACCGTTCAATAGGTACTACAGTAATAGGGTATTGGGCAGGGGGGAGGGGGGCGGGTATATACATACATAATGAGTGAGATGTGCACCATCTGGGGGATGGTCATGCTGGAGACTCAGACTTGTGGGTGAGGGGAGGAAAGGGCATTTATTGAAACCTTAAAATTTGTACCCCCATAATATGCAGAAAGAAAAGAAAGAAAAAGAAAGAAAGAAAGAGAGAGAGAGAGAGAGAGAGAGAGAGAGAGAGAAAGAAAGAAAGAAAGAAAGAAAGAAAGAAAGAAAGAAAGAAAGAAAGAAAGAAAGAAAGAAAGAAAGAAAGAAAGAAAGAAAGTGATTTCCAGGCTTTACAAGGTAATAAAACCCTACTTAGTTTTATAAAATATTCCTCAGTAACCCTAGAAAACAAGAGGTTTTTCATGACATATGGGTTTTTATTTTTATCATTATAGCCCATGGAACTTCCTAAAAAACCAAGAATTTCACAACGAGTAAGATGTGCAACATTTGGGGGATGGACACGCTTGAAGCTCTTACTCGAGGGGGGAGGGGGGCATGGGCAATATATGTAACCTTAACACTTGTACCCCCATAATATGCTAAAATAAAATTAAAAAATTAAAAAAAAAAAGATAGCCAATGTCAACCCTTTCCCAGTAAGCCACACTTGCTCTGAATACCCATTTTAAAAGTGGATAAAGCCCAAGTGTCCATCAATCCAAGAATGGATTAATAAAATGTGGTATATGTATACCATGGAGTACTATTCAGCTCTAAGAAACAATGGTGATATAGCACATCTTATATTTTCCTGGTTAGAGCTGGAACCCATACTACTAAGTGAAGTATCCCAAGAATAGAAAAACGAGCACCACATATACTCACCAGCAAACTGGTATTAACTGAGTAGCACCTAAGTGGACACATAGGTACTACAGTAACAGGGTATTAGGGAGGGGGGAGGGGAGAGGGGGACGGGTATATACATACATAATGAGTGACATGTGCACCATCTGGGAGATGGTCATGCTGGAGAATCAGACTTGTGGGGGGAGGGGGGAAAGGGCATTTATTGAAACCTTAAAATCTGTACCCCCATAATATGCCAAAATAAAAAAAATAAATAAATTTAAAAAAAAAGGTGGATAAACTGCTGACGCTTTTAAAATGTGTTTGTAATTGTGGTGTTAGTAAATGATGCCTCAGCTGGACCAGATCTATTTTGAAAAGAACTTTTGGATGGGAGATTAGATTATAGCACATGAGTTTCCACATTCCCCTTTCCTTCTTAAGGAAAAGTTTCCATTTCATGTTTAGTCTTCCTTTGAGGTTCTTAGTCTCTTCTATGGAGTTATAGACATAGAGTTGACATTTAGTTAACTTATCTGTTATTCTCACGAGCATGGACTTTCAAATTTAATTTTTTTCCACCTTTCCAATTATGGTTATCCTTAAAACTAATTTGGGTGGTATAAGGAAAAACACATCATGTGGACATTTTTTTTCTATTTGACTGAAAGTGATGAGGTGGGTTGAAAGTAGAAGAGATAGGCATTCAAAACAGTATTAGAAAAGCATATATCTTTATGTGTTTGTTCTATAAATAATTTTATCCATATAAACTACCAAAGGAAAAATTCTAACGATCTTCTATGTCATCAGAATATGACTTTAAATCACTTCCCAGATGACATGCTTGAACATTGGCCATACTGTTTAATAATTGTATGATCTTGAGAAGTTATTTAAATTTATTTTGGTCTTTAAAATAAGGATTATCATCCTACCTCATACTACCTGCCTCATCATTTGTTGTAAAGATTAGATGAAGTGAGATAATGCTGATCAAGTACTTAAGAAAAAAATCTGGAATGTAGTAAGCTCTCAGTAAATATTAGCAATTTTTATTTTAAAATGGCAATTAACAAAGAGAATAAAGCAAGCAGGAAGGTTAGGAATCCACACAAAGGAGATGTTGGAATATGTTCTGAGAGATTGAAGAGAGGAGGAAGGAATTTCAGCTCTCACTGGGAGTGATAGGGGACCACTAAGAAGGTGGATTTGGTTTCTCAAGGATACTCTAATGTCATGCGTAGTGTTTGTCTCAGGCTGTTTCCTGCTACTGTAACAGAATACCATAGACTGGTATAATCTAGGAACAACAGAAATTGTTCCTTCTATCTCCCAAGGGTTTTATCTAAAAATAGGTGTGTTCTCTTGTATTCTTAAGGCCTTCGACCCGTTTCTGGAGTAGTTATACTTCCACCCAAGAACATGTCTTTCTGTGATATGTCAAATGCTCTTCCGGACATCAACTTCTCCATACTTCATTCATCTAATTCTAGTTCATCAGTCCAGATTACCTTTTTCAAATGTGCCTGGAAGATGTGCTCTCTTTTTTGATCTTTCTCTCAAATATTTTGTCTGTGTCCCTAAGCTTCCAACTTCCCCTGAAGGCTTAGGCTTTTGGAACAGAAAAGCCAAAACAAATAGCTAGCGGCACTTTCTGATTGTTGTCCTGTACATTCTTCCCCCAGGACAACAAGCACAATCGTAACCATCTGCTTTAAAAGTGAAAGAAAAAGGGAAAAGAGGGAAGAACCAAAAGGAGGAAGAACCATATGATTCTGCCACTTTGGCATATGGCTAGAGAATAAATTAAAGTTTTAGAGTTCAGAGGAACGTTAGAGGTTTTCTGATTCAGCCTCTTTTCCTATCTTCTCTACATGTTCCTGGCAGATGGTCAAGCAGACTCCATAATATCAGTGACAGGTAATTCAGTTCCTCCTAAGAGAGTGTGTTCCAGAATTGTTAGACATCTTAGAAAGTCCATCCTCATATTGAGTTGGCATCTGTTTCCATTATGGGCAGAAAAGCCTCATGGAGGTAACACTGGCTTTGGACCTAAACTGAGATAGTTTGGATAATCTCTAGAAACTTCAGTTTCTTCATCTACAAATTGGAGTTGATCACACCTATCTTTCAAAATCACTGGGAAGGTTAAATATCTGATATACTGTCTGTTGTGGGAGGTGCTTGCTAAATATCAATTACATATTCCCTAAAATATCCAGTAATGGTCTAAACTCATTCATTCATTCATTTACTCATAAAATATTGATTGAGCATTTATGTTTTCCAAACCCTAGGATAAACCCTGGTAATATAGCAGAGAATAAAACAAATGTATACCTTGCCCTAAGGCAATACAGAGTATCCAAAATAACCATTGAATAACAAATATGAGAAGTTCTATGAAATAAAATACTATCTTTACTTGGTAAAGGGAGTACGTATGAAGGGAAACATATAAAAAAACAAGTCCACTTTCTATTCACACACACAGACCCACCCACACACACACATACATAAGCATAATGTATTATCTTCCCCTACAGAGTCTCGTATCAAGAATAAACACGCCAAGGTCTTCATCTATTCTTCAGTTAGCATGGCCATGGGATAGCTTAATTTTTCCTATTGACGTTAACACTGAAAAATTCTTTCTTACGTTAACTTTAAGTCTAGCAATAAAGAATTGATAGTATTTTAAATTCTTCTTCATGTTATTTTTCTTTTTCAGTATGTAAAATAACAACTGCAAATAAATATATGTACTCCTTTTATAGCTTGCACATTCATCTGATTTCGTCTCACATTGCTCATTTTCTCCTCATTTTAAGAAGAGTTTACACTTGGACATGGCCTGTACATTTCGTAATTCAGGCAGGCCTGGATTTGACCCTATCAGAAGTTCCCAAACAAAAATGAATTTAGACCATTTACCCCATTAATGTACTTTCAACAAGGTCATCCTGGTAAATCTGGTTTCAAAACCTCAGTAGATGACGTGCTTGTTTCTGAAAGACTCCTTCCCTTTCTTTATAAATGGATCCCATTGGATTTCACTATGCCTGTATATCAGAAGAGCACAATTTAAAGAATATTCAGATAATCCTAATAACTCCAGAATTTTTATGCCCCATCAGAGTTTTCTCTTCCTTGTCTCTTTGACCCTGAAATTACATAAAATGTGAGATGTAATCATCGAGTCAGATAACTTAGTAAAGAGATTTACAAAGTACCAGTTGGACCTGTAGATTCCCTAAGGAAAATTACAATATTTTAAATCTCAATTTCCTCCGCTGGTACCAAGGGAAACTCATCGGCATCCAACCACTTGGCCACCACACTGAAAAGCAAACAAACAAAAAAGAAAAAATGTATACCACAAGTTGACAAGGAGAAATAAGAGTGAAAGAAGACGCCCTGCTTTTGCTGCAGGTATAACTTTGTCTCCCTTCCTGCCCACCCTTTGAGGAGCCAGCCGAGCCGTGCACCAATCACAGGGGCTGCAGCGAGCACTGCCTGAGCACACACATTCACCAGCAGCTACAACGCTGGGGGCAGAGAGTAAGGATGCAGGCACTTGTCCCTGTAAGAAGGAAGAAATGTCACCCTCCCTCTGTGAATAGACATCATTGTTCTCACTGTCTCCCTTGAAAGCGTCATTCTCTGAAGTACAAGCTATTATGCTAAGGCAGACGCATAGTCTGGGAAGTTTTCCAAATTCATCACTGAAAGGCATGAAGTGTTCAGCATGAGCGCCTCCATGGAAGTTGTGTCTCTGCCTCAGTCTACCTGGCCAGCAGCACTGAGGAGTGGACAGTTGTCCAGAGGCTGGGTGGGTAGGAGCCGGGGCACTGTGACAAGGGGCCCTCCCAGCCAGTTTCTTAGTTTGCAAAGCTGATACGGTTTCCCCTGACAGCTGCACACAATTCACAGGAGGAAAACATTCCACAGAGGCTCGAGTTTGTCTGAATAAGCTACACTCTGGGCAAGTGTTAAGCCAGGAGCTTCACTGCATAGCCTCTACAAGGGAAAGACGCAAGAGCAACGGCCATTGTTACCGCTTCCAGCGCAGGAGGAAAGAGACACTGTGTGTGTTAACTTCTCCACCAGTTCCCACAGTGATCCCCCATGCTTTAGACCCTGACTAGACACAAAGGAATAAATTATGAAGACAACTATTTTTCCCCTGATACAATGCAGAAAAGTATCAGGCTTGTAATCCTCACCATTTATAACATAGGCTCAAGTTGTCCAACGCTCAGAGGGCATTAAAAACATCCACATATTCTAGAGTTTTCCACAGTTGCAGGTATGTAGTGCAGTGTTTTTCTTATATGAAGTTCTTGAAGCTAAGTAGCAGCTGGTGCTTCTTATGTTGCATTAGCCGTCATCTCCCCCTTTGCGCTCTAGAATGTGACCTGAGAAAGAAGTAAGATGTACACGTTCCATTGTGCCTGATCCTAACGCTGTTCCAAACGTGTACTTAGGCTGCAAGCAGGGCAGGGGAAGATGATGGTGTGCTAGCCTGAGTTAGAGGAAATCGGGGGTTCCTGAATGTCTTCAAGTACAGTCCCAATTGTCTCAAGATTTCAGAAAATTTTAACATAATGATAAGAGTTTGCTGTGCTATGAGGGCTTTTTTGTTAGTTAGTTTGTTTGGTTTTTGTCCAAATGAAGGGAAATAAAACCTCTATTATATTTTAGCATGTTAAATTCTAAAACCCTTAAAAAAGCCTGTGAAGTCCTACATGTTCTGGGTCTTTTTGTCCTCTATCATTTCATCTCAGGCCACTCACCTATACAAAAGGAAAGATACTGTTTTGGTATTATTTCCTGACAAGATTCATCAAAGCAGGGTTTGTGGGACTGATGAGATATGAGCTAGACGACTGTATCAGTTAGCTATTGCTGCAGACCAAGCTGCATGAAAACATGGTGACTTAAAAGAATAACCATTTGTATTGCCCATGAGTCTAAAGGCCAGCTATTAGGTCTTCTGGTGGCTGTTGTGACCATTCATTCACATGTCTGTGGTCAGCTTTGGGTCAGGCAGGCAGCTTTGTGGATATTGTAATAGCTGAATTCTCTTACATGTTTGGAGATGGCATTTCTATTCCTGGCCTGTAATGGACTTGGCTCTTCTTTGTGAGATCTGACATCTTCCAGCAGGCCATCCTGGGCTATTTCTCAGGTCGTGGCAGGATTCCAGGAGAGATAATTCAAGCTCTCAAGGCCACCTGAAGCCTAGGCTTGAGCTGGTAGGATTCATATTGCTCATTCTGCTAACCAGAGAAAGTCAAGAAGCCAGCCCAGATTCAAGAGCTGAAGAAATAGGCTCCATCTCTTAAAAGAAGGATTTTCAAAGTTATATTGCAAGATACAGGGGCTACTTTTGCAAGAAAGCAACCCCAAACTTCAAGGATAAATAGGAGCCCAGGTGGCAAAGATAACGTGTAAGAATGCATTCAGGTGTAAGAAACATTATGGGGAAAGCACAAGACATATTCTATGAAAGGAAATGAGAACTGCTGTTAGAATAAAGATACTGTATTGTGCAAGCACAGAAAAACACTGGGGGGGGGTTGTGAGAAAGAAATACAACTAGAAATGAAATTTGGGAGGACTTTAATTCCACACTGAAGAATCAGAGCTTTGTTCTATATTCTATGATCACCTAAAGGAACCAAGAATCATAGCAGAGGAATCCTTGTGTTCAGCATTTATCACGGATCTACATTCCCTTATTCAACTCCCTCCTGTAGATTCAGTGATAATTACTCTCTCCTAGTTTACTTTTTCTTTCTCTAATGTTTATCCCTCAGGATTTTTTTTTTTTAATTTCAAAAAATTTAGGGGGCACAAGTATTTTTTGTTACCTAGATGAACTGTATCACACTGAAGTCAGGGCTTTTAGTGTACCTGTCACCAGAATAGTGTACACTGTAACCAATAGGTAGATTTTACCCCCTTCCACGTTCTCCCTCTCTTAGTTTTCAATGGCCATTACACCACTTTATGAGCATGTATATCCCTCATCTAGCTCCCACTAACAAATGAGAATATATGGTATTTGTGTTTCCATTCCTGAGATTCAACACTTGGGGTAATGGTCTCCAGTTCCATTAAAGTTGCTGCAAAAGACACTATCTCATTCCGTTTTATGGCTGAGTAATAGTACTTCATGGTATGTATGTATGTATGTACACACAAACACACTAACACACACCACTTTTTCTTTATATACTCATCAGTTGATGGGCACTTAGGTTGACTCCATATCTTTGCAATTATGAATTGTGCTCCAATAAACATTCAGGTGTAGGTGTCTTTTTCATATGACTTTTTATCCTTTGGGTAAATAACCAGTAGTGGGATTGCTGGATCAAATGGTAGGTCTACTTTTAGTTCTTTGGGGAATCTTCATACTGTTTTCCAGAGTGGATGTACTAGTTTACATTCCCACCAACAGTATATATGCATTCCCTTTTCACCACATCTGTGCCAGCATCTATTTTTTTTTTTTTTTTTTTTTTTTTTTTTTTACTTTTTAATAATGGCTGTTCTGACAGGGGTAAGATGGTATCTCATTGTGGTTTTAATTTGCAGTTCCCTGATGAGTAGTGATGCTGAGCATTTTTTAAATATATTTCTTGGCCACTTCTCTATCTTCTTTTGAATAAAAATCTGTTCATATCTTTTGCCCACTTTTTGGTGGGGTTATTTGGGTTTTTTTTCTTGCTGATTTGTTTGAGTTCTTTGCATATTCTGGATATTAGCCCTTTGTTGGATGTATACCTTGCAAATATTTTCTCCCAGGTTGTAGGTGTAGGTTGTCCATTTACTCTGTTGATTATTTCCTTTGCTGTGCAGAAACATTTCTGCTATGCAGAAACATTAATTAAGTCCCATTTATTTATTTATTTCTGTTGTTGCTGCATTTGCCTTTGGGATCTTAGTCATAAATTCTTTACCTAAGCCAATGTCCAGAAGAGTTTTTCTTACATTTTCTTCTATAATTTTTATGGTTTCAGGCCTTACAATGAAGCCTTTAATCCATCTTGAGTTTATTTTTGTACATGGTGAAAGATAGGGATCCAGTTTCATTCTTCTACCTGTGACTGTACAGTTTTCCCAGCACTAATTATTGAGTAAGGCCTCCATTGCCTATTGTATGCTTTTGACTGTTTTCTCAAAAATCAATTGGTCATCGCTAGATAGCTTCATTTGGGGATTCTCTATTTTGTTCCATTGGTCTATGTGTCTACTTTTATACCAATACTATGCTGTTTGAGTTACTATAGCCTTTTATTATAATTTAAAGTCAGATAATGTGTTGCCTCCACATTTGCTCATTTTGCTTAGACTCGCTTTGGCTATTTAGGCTCTTTTTTGGTTCCTTATGAAGTTTAGGATTATTTTTTCTAGATCTGTGAAGAATGATGTTGGTATTTTGAGGGGAATTGCATTGAATATGTAAATCACTTTGGGAAGCATGGACATTTTGATAATGTTGATTCTTCCAATCCATGAGTATGAGATGTTTTTCTGTTTGTTTGTGTCATCTATAATTTATTTCATCATTGTCTTATACTTCTCTTTATAGAGATCTTTCACCTCCTTGGGTAAGTATATTCCGAGGTATTTTATTTTCTTTGTAGCTCTTATAAATTGTATTGAGTTCTTGATTTGATTCTCAGCTTGACTGTAATTAATGTATGAAAATGCTACTGATTTGTCTATATTAACTTTGTAACCTAAGGCTTTATTGAATTTACTTATCAATTCTAGGTGTCTTTTGGTAGACTCTTTAGGGTTTTCTAGATATAAGATCATATCGTCGCCAAACAGTGATAGTTTGACCTCCTCTTTTCCTATTTGATACCCTTTTTTTTTCTCTTGCCTGATTGCTCTGATCAGGACTTCTAATACTATTTTGAATAGAAGTACTGACAATGGTATCCTTGTCTTGTTCTACTTCTTAGGTGGGAATGCTTTCAACTTTTCCCCATTCAGTGTGATGTTGGCTGTGGTTTTGTCATATATGGCTTTTATTATTTTGAGGTATAGTCCTTCTATGTCTAATTTCTTGAGGGTTTTTATCATGAAAGGATACTGATTTTTGTCTGATGCTTTTTCTGCATCTATTTAGATGATCATATGATTTTTATTTTGAATTCTGTTTATGTGGCAAATCACATTTATTGATTTGTATATATTGAACTACCCTTGCATTCCTGGGATGAAACCCATTGCTTCATGGTGAATTATCTTTTTGATGTGCTATTGAATTAGATTATTGAATTAGATTTTCTAGTATTTTGCTGAGGATTTTTGCATGTATGTTCATGGGGGATATTGTTCTGTAGTTTTCTTTTCCTGTTATGTCCTTTCCTGGCTTTTGTATCAGGGTGATACTGGCTTTGTAGAATGAGTTAGGGAGGATTCCCTCCTTGTCAATGTTACTAGACAGTTTCACTAGGATAATTGCCAGTTCTTTGTAGGTCTGGTAGAATTTGGCTGTAAAAATATCTGGTCTGGGACTTGTTTTTGTTGGGAGACATTTTTCTTTCTGTTTCAATGTTGCTACTCATTATTGATCTGTTCAGAATTTCTATTTCATCCTGATTCAAGCTTGGAAGCTTATGTGTTTCCAAATTATGCATTTCCTCTAGATTTTCTAGTTTGTATTCATAGAGGTTTTCGTAATAGTCGTGGATGATATTTTAATTTCTATTTTATCAGTTGTAATGTCTCCTTTTTCATTTCTGATTGAGCCTATTTGCATCCTTTCTCTTCTATTTCTGGTTAATCTAGCTAGTGGTCTATCAATTTTGTTTATCTTTTTAAGCAACCAATATTTGTTTCATTAATCATTTGTATTGTTTTTTGGTTTCCATTTTATTTAGTTCTGCTCTCATCTTTGTTTTTTCTTTTCTTCTGCTAGCTTTAAGTTTAGTTTGTTCTTCTTTTTGCAGTTCCTTCAGGTGTGACATTAGGTTGTTAATTTGTGATCTTTCTGTCTTTTTGATGTAGGTATTTAAGGCTACAAAATTTACTCTTAAAACTCCTTATTTTTGAAGTTTGTGTCATTTTTGTTATTCATTTCAAAAAATCTTTTGATTTTCATCTTATTTTGTCATTGGCTAAAGTATCATCCAGAAGTAAGTTGTTTAATTTCCATGTATTTATGTAACTTTGAGACTTTCTCTTGGAATTGATTTCTAGTATTATTGCATTGTGGTTTGAAAAGATGTATCATGTGATTTCAATTTTTATGAATTTGCTGAGACTCGTTTTGTGGTGTAATGTATGCTCTATCTTGAAAAATGTCCCATGTGCTGTTGAGAAGAATGAATAATCTCCAGTTTTGGGGAAGAACGTCCTGTAAATGTCTGTTAGCTTCATTTGTTCTGGAGTCCCATTTAAATCTAGTGTTTCTTTGTTGATTTTCTTCTGCTATGATCTGTCCAGTTCCATCAATGAAGTGTTGAAGTCCCTGGCCATTAGGATGTTGCTCTTTATTTCTTTGCTTAGATCTATTAAAATGTTTTATGTATCTGGGAGCTACTGTGTTACATGCATATATATTTAGTGTTGTTGTATCTTCTTGTTGAATCTCCCTTTATCATTATATAATGACCATCTTTGTCTTTTTTTTTTACCATCATTTTATTTATAGTCTATTTTATCTGATATGAGAACAGCTACTCCTGCTCATTTTTGGCTTCTATTTGTGTGAAATATTTTTTTTCCTCCATTTATTTTGAGTCTGTAAGACTCCTTGCAAGTTAGTTGGATTTCTTGGAGATAGCATATGCTTAGGGTTGTGATTTTTCATCCATTTAGCAAATGTAGATCTTTTAAGTGGATGATTAAGACCATTTATGTTGAATGTTAGCATTGATATGTAAGATATTGTTCTGTTCACATGTTGATTATTACCTAGTTGCTTTGTTTTCTCCATTGTGTTACTGTCTTATAAGAGCTTTGAGTTTTAACTTTCAAGGGTTTTTACATTCATAGGTATTGATAGGCATTTACTTTATGGAACGTCTAGTTGTGACAAATACCCTTAGTGTTTGTTTTCCTGGAAAGACTTTATTTCTCCTTCATTCATGAAACTTAGTTTTGCAGGATACAAAATTCTTGGCTCACAGTTATTCTGTTTCAGAAGACTGAAAATGGGACTTTGATCCCTTCTGGATTGTAAGGTTTCTGCTGAGAAATCTGCCATTAGTCTGGTATGTTTTCCTTTGTAAGCTACTTGTACCTTTCATCTTGCAGCTTGTAGGATTTTCTCCTTCACTTTGACTTTGGCAAGACTGAAAACCATGTGCCTTGGTGATGTCCTATTTGTCAAGAATCTTCCATGTGTTCAATGACCTTCTTCTATCTGGATGTCCAAATCTCTAGTGCTATCAGGGATGTTTTCCTCTATTATTTCCTTGAATAGGTTTTCTATGCTTTTTGCTTTTCCTTCATCTCCCCAGGGATACCTGTGATTAGATTTTTTTTGCACAATCCCATATTTCATGCAGTGATTTTTCATGCTTCTTTATTCCTTTTTCTACAGTTTTAATTGACTAGGTTATTTTGAAAACTTTGTTTTCAAGCTCTGAAATTCTTCTTGCTGCTTGGTCTAGTCTATTGTTAAAACTTTCAAATGTATTTTAAAATTTCCCAAATGGCTCTTTCATTTCTATAAATTTTTCTATAGCTTTTCTTATGTGAATTTTTCTTCAGTGAATTTTTCATTCATATTTTCAATTTTTTTTTGTTCCTGTTGGTTTTCAGCTTTCTCATCAATCCCATTGATCTTACTTGTCATTCATGTTCTTAATTCCTTATGTAACATTTCAACAATTTACTTTTGGTTGAAGTCCATTGCTGGAGAAATATTGTGATCTTTTGGGGATGTCAAAACAGCCTATTTTATCAGGCTGCCAGAATTTTTATGCTAATTTCTTCTTATCTGATGCCTCTTCTCTCACGTCAAAAGAGATAGTTTTGCAGTACACCTGTTCTCTGTGGGAAACTCTGTTTCTCAGTGAAGAGAGGGAGGGATACCTGGGTGGCATGCCCAAGTCCTACTCTGGAAGACTGATCAGGCAAGAGAGGGGCAGATGCACTGTGAGTCTTTAACATTGCTGTTCTCTTCCATCTCCCCATTCCCTGTGGTTGTCACAGTTGGTCATCATGTTGCAGTTTAAGGACTGTCCCACTCAGGTGCCCTAGTGGCAGTGGTGGCATGCAGCACCCACCCACAAGACATGCAAGAATACCTGGCCTTTCTGTTCTCTCCTTGGCCCAGCAGGAGCCTTGGGGAGGTGGAATAATGTATTTGACCCCTGGGTAAACCCACTCTCTGGGGCTGGCACCTCAAAGTGACACCCAGGTTTGTAAGCCAGCAAGACCTGACTGTGCCTTCTCTCTGAAGCAATACCCCAGCACAGTCTCCAGTCAGCTCCCTGTGTCATTCTGGCAGACTGCTGTGGTGGAGGGCCCCTTCCATCATTTAGATTGCAATGTCTGTAGTGGAAGTGTGAATCCCTGGGACCTCTCCTTTGTTCCTTCTCCACATGCAGGCACTTTCCCTGGGTACCTCTGATCTCACTGAGTGGGTTGCCACACTTCCCTCTCCTTCACTTTGGGAGCCTCCTGTCACCTCTTTGTTGTTTCCCAATGCTCTCTTTTGGATGATTGATCTAAAGGGGAATATCTACTCATGACTTTCAGTCTTCTCCGTGAGAGTGGCTTGTGCCAGCTGCTTTTAGTCTTTCATCTTGGCCCCCACACCCCCGCTCTCAGTTTTCTTTATGAGGTCCCTTTCTTTGTCCTTCATTACTTCGGGTCCACTCCATATTCCACCTTTGGCCTTCTCTTCTCATTCAAACGTTCTTCCTCAGCAATTTCCTCTAGTTCATTAATTTTCACTAATATCACATTGATGGCTCTCAGATTTAAGATCCTCCCAAACCCTCTCCTAAGCTGTGGACTTGTTTAGATAGCTGCATCCTGGATACTGCACATGCACTTCTAACTTATCTCCAAGTGAATCTCTTTATTTTCCTTTCTATGCTTCTCGTTCTCCTGTTTATTCCTTTAGTTAAAGACCACTCTCATCCATTCACAGGCACAAGCCAAAAAGTCAGGAAAAACCTGGACATCCTCTCTCTCCCTTACCTCTCAAATTTAGTCTTTAGGTTCTGTCAATTATATTTCCTAACGTGTATCAGAATGCTCTATTTATGATCCATTATTATGATTCCTTGGATTCTCCAAATTATGTAGGTTGGCAGAGGTAATTTGCCTCACCTAATTTTAATTAGAAGATAATGTTATTGATATCTTATTGATATCTTGACCAAGCATATTTAAGTAAAAAACTTTATCTCTTTTAGAAGCATTCCATAATCCACTCCTAACAACCTAATAATTTACACCCCATTGCAAAAGGCAAGTGTGTTTTCCTGAAAGACTGGAAAGATCAAGCCTTCCAATACAACTTTTGACTTTCTTATATACTTGGCCCCAAAAAATCTATCCTGATGTGACTTGTAGTCATATGGCATGCAGTATTTCTCCAGGGTCACTGCAAAGGCTCAGTCTAGCCTTTCTCTACATCTTGGCACAAAATGGATTAGGCTCTTCTTCCAAGTCCGACATCAATGTGTTCAACAAATACTAAAATTGCATGAGTTCTACTCACCATCTTGAGCAGCAGCTGTTTCAGCATCTTTTTTCAAACAAAATTGTATGTGGAATCTCCACAGAGCTGGCTTTGTTGAACTGTGTTTAGAAGTACCCAAACTTTGCCCCTTGGTCTTCCAAGGCCCCTGAAGCACTTCTAACTGATCCTAAGACTCTGAAGAATCTGACTTAAAAATCATGGGCCTAGAAGAAACATGAATCAATATAGTCTAGGAAAACAGCAAATGTCATTTATACAGAAATATGCGATAACTTGGGCTATCTTACCAACCTTAAAAAACAAAACAGAAAAAATTTCTATTAATTGGAAGAGATTAGATTCAGAATCTTTTTCTTTCTTTCTTTTAAATGATATATAATAGTACAAATTTTGGGATATTTTGATACATGTATAGAATGTGTAATGATCAAATCAAAGTAATTGGAACATCCATCACTTCAAACATTTATCTTTTCTTTGGGGAGCATTCCAATTCTTCTCTTTTAGCTCTTTTTTGTAATATACAATATACAATAAAGTATTAACTATAGTCTCCCTTCTATATTATCAAATACTGGAATAAATTATTTCTATCTAACAGCTTATTTGTACCCATTAACCAACTTTTCTTCATCCCCCATCCCCCCTGCCCTTCCCATCTTCTGGCAATTGTAACACAATTCATAATAGTCAAGATATGGAATCAGCCTACGTGTCCATCAACAGATAAATTGATATAGAAAATGTGGCATAGATAAACAATAGAATATTATTCATCCATAAAAAGAATGAAATCCTGTCATTTGTAGCAATATGGATTGAGCTGGATGTCATTATGTTAAGTGAAATAAGCCGAGCACAGAAAGACAATTAGCACATGTTGTCACTCGTATGTGGAGCCAACATAGTGGCTCTCGTGGAGGTGGATTCAGAGTCTTGATCAGACAAATAGAGACAGAATATCTCCCCCAAATTTTTCATAGAAACCCTCTATGTTACAACTCCAGAGTGGGGCTTTTTCTCTCCAATCCCCTGCCATTGTTCTCTTTATCTAGACTGCCCTAATCTTCTCTTACCTGGATTCCTGTTATAGACTACGTGATCACCTTGCTTCCGGTCTCTGGTCCACCCAGTAAATCAGTAGGACACTTTCCAAAACCATCTGCCTAAAACCAATTATTACCCATAGCTTCTATTGTCTGTGAGATATAATAAAGTCCAAATTATATAGCCTGTCCCAGAAAATCCACCCAGGAGAAGTCCTTCACCAAACTCTCTGGTCAATTCTCCTGCTTTTTTCACTCACATCCTATGCTCTAGCACTCCTGGAAAATTTAGAGATCTTCAAACTTGGTATATTTCATATCTCCATGTTCCTGCAAATATTAATATCTCTGCCTAGAATTAGCTTTTCTCTAGCATCTGCCTGGTGCAAGCCCACCTATCTCTAAATACACAGATTTCATAGCACCTTCTCCTCTCTAAAGACTTTCCTAATCCCTCTCACCATTGTCAGCCTTGATCTCTCCTTTCTCCATTGTAATAACATCTTGTGTATGCTCAAAAGTTTCACTAATCATACTATACTATAATTATTTAATGACATGTATTTGTGCCAAATTTAATTGCAATTTCAAAAGTAAAAGGACCAAGTCTTATCAATTCTCACATCACCAGCACCTAACACAGTACATGGCATCAGACAATGGTTCAGTGACACTAGATGAATTAATACTAGAAGCAAAGCTTTAAGACAATAAGTACAGGAATGGCATGTAGAATGAATCAGAGAGAGCCACGTGCAGGGAACCCGTTAGGAGGGTATTGAAATAATCCAGGGTGATAATGATAATAAAGAGGTGAAGCAGAAAATTGTCAACGGATATGGAGCAGAGAATACTGGGCATTGCTGGAATGGAATCCATAGTACCAAGCAAAAGCTCAGAAGGGCAGAAGGAGTAATTGACAATAAATCCAAAATTGAGCCTGGAGCCAAAAATGAATGATTTTCATAACAAGCTTTGGGAAAGCAGGAGGGAAGTTGAATAATTCAGTTTTAGGTATGATAAACATGGACTCCATGCTGTGCACAATGTTAGCTGTTACTGACTTGTATTTATTGTGTTTCCCTTAGTGTTGAAAGCAGACAGTGGGGACGATGGGGGCTCAGGAGTTGCTGAGTGTGTGACCTATGTCTGGAAATGCCAAGGGTAGTCATGGTCAAAGCTGCAGTCTCTGCCATTGCTCTTCTCTGACACTGGAGACCACATGATAGTTAAATTTTTAAAAATCAAGTGGTTTGTTCCCTGTACCTTAAGATGAATGTTTCCAAAGGAAGGAAATATTTTTTAAAGGGATATATTACATATTTTATATACACATAAATATACTATGTTTATATTGGAACTGAGCTATTGTGATCTTCTGGTGAATTTTTACTCAGTTAAATATCTAATTTGATCACTATGTTTTAACACCTTAAGTATATTTTTCAAAGGAATCTATGTTAGCTATACTGGCTATTCTGTTAAACTTCTTTAAATTATTGTCAGGATTTTTTCCTTACAGGCCATTCATGGTAATAGAGTAAGAATGGATCTAAATCTGGATTAAAAGCTTTCAGTGAATTCAGGGTGTTTTTCCCCTAGAGTCAGAATTAATGACTTAATGCTCTCTGAAGATGTCATATCTATAGGCAACATACACCATCTTGCTGAGTTCTCAATAAGGGATTGGATTAATTCTCCATTTATAATGAGAGGAGAATAATACCAACAATGATTCCAATTATATCTTGGACTTACAGAGTTCATTTCTTCCTAGGAGCTAAAGAAAAAGGAAGTTCTACATCTGTTATTTAGTTTATACAGAAAAGACAAAGTGATTTGACAAGGGTTGCACTGTACACCAATGTGATTAGAATTCAAAGTGATTGGAAATCTGGATTTTTTTTAATTCTACATTTAATTCTTTAGTACTCTTTGCTTTAAGTTCCCAATTTAAGAAAAAATAATAAATTACAACTAACAAACTGAAGAATTCGAATTTAACACAAAGGGGAAATTTCTGAAAGAGACATTTGTGAAGCTTTGGAGTGTGGATTATAAGAAGCTGTGAAATGTCTTATACTACAAGTGCTCTAACATAAAGCAGATTCATATATGTCTGAAATCATTTATTGGGATACTATCTGATTGAGGCAAGGTGGAATAGATTATTTTTCAAGGTTTCTTCTAGACATATAACTCAATGATTTCTCTTTGATGTGCTCTTTTACATTTTTTCTAATAAAACTTAAATATATATATATAGTAAATTGCAAAATGGCACTGTTAAATCATTTCCTTTTACTAGGGAATAAATGGAAGAAACCTGAGCTGAATCTTTCTACATTTACCCTCTATAGTCAATCTTCAAAACTGTAGCCAAAGTGATCCTTTTAAAACATAGGTCAGACCATGGCAGTCCTCTGCTCAACACTTTACGTGTCTCCCTGTTTCTCTCAGAGGAAGAGCCAAGTCCTTACAACATCCTACAGGGCCCTCCATGATCTACAGAGGCATCCTTGCCCCACCTCCTTGCTACCTCTCAGTCCTCTTCCACGTCCTACTCCTTACCTACTCTGTTCCAGCCACACTGGCCTCCTTGTGGTTCCTCTGCTGGGAAGGTTCCTGCCTCAGGGCCTTTGCATGTGCTCTCCTCAGCCTGGGATTCTCTTCAATGAGATGTCCTTGTAGCCATCTGCCTCCCCTTCTTTGAACTTTTTCTCAGATGTCACTTTCTCAGTGGAAACTATCCTCATCCCCTCCTGTTTAAAACTGCAAACTTCTTCTATCCCCAATGAACTTTATTTTTTTCTTTTTTATAGTATTTGTCACTTTCTATTAATAACATACTTCCTAATTTGCTTATTTGTTATGTGTATTTTTATTATTCACCTCTTTCTGCCAACCTCTAGAACCCCCCAATTACTAGAACATATGCTCTTGAAAGGCAGGGATCTTTGTCTATTTCCGTTGATGTTTGTTGATTCACCTCAAACACCCAAAATAGTGCCTGGCATATATTAGGTTCTCAATAATGTGTTTTGAACAAATGAATCAATCTCATTAACTCAGAGGGACAATCATTACAAGTGACTAGTAGGTACTTTTTATGTTGGCAAAAGATACAATTTATCTTTAAGGACATTCTATAGTCAGAATAGCAAAGTTACCATTCTTGAAAAATTACTCAAGAATATACTCTAGCAAATTGAAAGATAACTTAAAGTGGAAAGGTAAAATGTAAAATAATTAAGGCTAAATATCAATACCAATGAAATATAGAATTACATCTTGATTATTTTGCTAACCTTGTTTAAAAAATACACATTTCAAAAATGATTACTGAAAAAGAATACATATTGTAATAAAATAATTTATTCATAAATTGGATCTAAAACAACATATATTTAATCAATACAAACTGGGAAATGGAAAGAAAATAGAAAGGACAAAGTAAAAAGGGGGAGAAAATTTTTCCATTTTTTGCAGAAAGCATCAATAGAATAGGCATTATTTTAGAGTGATGCCATTAGAGAAAAATGTTGAAGTATTTTTCTTTTTTCTTTCTTTTAGCGTATTATGGGGGTACAAGTGTTAAGGTTACGTATATAGCCCATGCCCCCCTCCCCCCTCCAGTCAGAGCCTCAAGCGTGATCATCCCACAGATGTTGCACCTCTCACTCATTGTGTTTGTATATACCCATCCCCTCCACCCCCTCCCATCTGCTCAACACCCAATAAATGTTATTCCTATATGTCCACTGAGATGTTGATCCATTAATACCAATTTGCTGGTGAGTACATGTGGTGCTTGTTTTTCCATTCTTGAGATACTTCCCTTAGTAGAATAGGTTCCAGCTCTATCCAGGAATATACAAGAGGTGCTATATCACCATTGTTTCTTAAAGCAGAATAGTACTCTATGGTATGCATATACCACATTTTATTAACCACTCATGAATTGATGGGCGCTTGGGTTGTTTCCACAATTTTGCCATTGTGAATTGTGCTGCTATAAACATTCAAGTGCAGGTGTCTTTTTCATAAAGTGACTTTTGATCTTTTGAGTAGATGCCCAATAGTGGAATTGCTGGATCAAATGGTAGATCTACTTGTATCGCTTTAAGGTATCTCCATATTGCTTTCCATAGAGGTTGAACTAGTTTGCAGTCCCACCAGAAGTGTGGAAGTGTTCCTCTCTCTCCACATCCACGCCAACATTTATTGTTTGGGGACTTTTTGATAAAGGCCATTCTCACTGGAGTTAAGTGATATCTCATTGTGATTTTGATTTGCATTTCCCTGATGATTAAAGATGTTGAGCATTTTTTCATATGTTTGTTGGCCATTATTCTGTCTTCTTTTGAAAAGTTTCTGTTCATGTCCTTTGCCCATTTTTTGATAGGTTTGTTTGATTTTTTTCTTGCTGATTTTCCTGAGTTCTAAATAGATTCTAGTTATCAGCCCTTTATCAGACGTGTAGCTTGCAAAAATTTTCTCCCATTCTGTGGGTTATCTGTTTGCTTTCTTGACAGTTTCTTTGGCTATGCAGAAGCTTTTTTATTTGATCAGGTCCCATTTGTTTATTTTTGTGGCTGTTGTGATTGCCTTTGGGGTCTTCTTCATAAATTCTTTGCCTAGGCCAATGTCTAGAAGAATATTTCCAATGTTTTCCTTTAGAATTCTAATAGTTTTCACACCTAAGGTTCAAGTCTGTTACCCAGTGTGAGTTGATTTTTGTGAGAGGTGAAAGGTGTGGGTCTTGCTTCAATCTTCTACATGTGGCTATCCAGTTTTCCCACAACCATTTATTGAATAAGGATTCTTTTTCCCAATGTATGTTTTTGTCTGCTTTGTCGAAGATTAGTCAGTTATATGAGGATGGTTTTATATCTGGGCTCTCGGTTCTGTTTCATTGGTCAATGTCCCTGCTCTTGTGCCAGTCCAAAGCTGTTTTAATCACTATAGCCTTGTAGTATAGTTTGAAGTCTGATAAATTGATGCCTTCTATTTTGTTTTATTGCCTATATGATTTTGCTACATGGGGTCTTCTGGTTCTATTCAGGGCATAAAATTTTTTCTATATCTGTGAAAAATGATGGTGGCATTTTGATATGGATTGCATTGACTCTGTAGGTCACCTTGGGTAGTATAGACATTTTAACAATGTTGACTCTGCTGACCCATGAGCATGGTATATTCTTCCACCTGTTTACATCCTCTGCTATTTCCTTCTTCAGTGTTTCATAGTTCTCCCTGTAGAGGGCTTTTACCTCCTTAGTAAAATATATTCCTAGGTACTTTATTTTCTTTGTTGCTATTTTGAAGGGAATTGAGTCCTTGATTTGGTTTTCACTTTCACTGTTGTTGGCGTATATGAATGCCTCTGATTTCTGTGTATTGATTTTGTATCCTGAGACTTAAACCTCACTTCTTGATGACACACTTTCAAATATTTGAAGAGAGTTATCATGTTCCACCCAAGTTCTTAGTATATAAGAAGCAGGCTAAACATTGAACTGTTCCACATACAACATAAATTCAAGTTCTTCTGTCATTTGAGGCCTTTAGTCTATCTTTTCTTTCAGAGTGACAGCCAGAATTGAGCAAAAACTGCAGCTGTGATCCCTGCAGCAGAGAGGAGAGCTCAACCATCTTTTCACTTCTTCCAGATATTTTGTTCCTATTAATTCAGCCTAAGACCATGTTTGCTTTTTTTTAAGGCTATATTAATTGAGTTCTTATCAAACATAATTCCTAAGATTTAGACTACATATTCCTCCATGTGCACAACAAGTACAGGACCTCATGCTTTTCCAAGTAAATAATAATCTGGTAGATTTTAGCCCACAGCTACATCATGTCAGTACAATTTTGATTCAGTATATTCACTAATCATAAAGTTAATTTCAAATACCAATTTTGGGGGATATGCTCCTTTATTTATTTTTTTATTTAAGAAATGTAAGTAACTGGAAAAATGCTAAAAAGGATGAGTGAAGAGGTGGAGCCCTGCAGCAATCCACTAGAAACCTCCCTTGAGACTGACATCAACTCATTAACAAGCACCATTGATGCAGAGATTGAGTTACTTATCTATTATTGAAATTTCATAATTTTCTATCTTAAGAATAAGAATATTGTCTAAGATTTTTCCAAATTAATATCTAATCCTGGACAATTATTTCTTTGCATTCTTCATCTGCTAACCCTATCACAGAAATAAATTCGGATATGTTATTATCATTAGACACATGCCGGCTTCCTAGTGATCTTCCCTGGGATATTTACACATTATCTCTTAATGATTTATTCTAAAATCTTTTTCAAGATACATATCAGTAGTTTGCATAATTTTTCTTCCTACTTTTTGAAAACTAAGAAATTAATTTGATATAGCCACACAAAAGCTGTTCAAAAGGGGTCAAACAAGTTCAAGGAATTAGTATGATATACTCCATTATTATAAAGCACGCTGCTAAATTTCTCTGTAATTATACTTTTAATTCTAAATCAATTACATTGAGAATCTATATTAAATCTTGAATGATGACCAATTACAAACATCTTTAATGGCATTGCCCTTCAAAATAGAATTAGTGCTAATGAAATAAACTGTTTTCAATATTGTGAAAAATCTGACTAAATGATTGCTGCTATAACTAATTGAGCAACATTGCATATCAAATGCTTCTAAATATCTACTTATCTTCCACCTACTTTTCTATCATTTCTGGGGGGCGAGGGGAGGATAAAGAGGGAGAGAAGAAGAGGTCTTCTTGATCTTAAGATCTCCAAAAGCCTTTCCTTGGTCTGCTCATGCTTGTCCTATTCTTTGATGTTATTAAAGGAAGATCTTTAAACTTACTTGGCTGTTACTAACATTCCTGAGGTTATGATTAATTAGTTAGTTTCGAACTGTGGTCTTTGTAGTAGAATACCAGATAAAGGTAAATTCACAGTATTTTATGCTACTCAACTTTATTCATTATGCAGAGTGAAAAAAAAAAAAACAAGTAGCCTATGAATTATCACTTAAAATCCTGATATTTTTAGAACAAGATTTTTTTAAAATAAAACACATTTAATTAATTTCTTGGTGGCGATTTTAAAATTCAGAATGACTTTAGGTAGTTTAGGCTATGTCTCTATAATGTTAAAATGGTCAACTTGAAAAAATGTAGATGGCAGGAAAAAATCTCTCAGGCAAATTATTTTTTGTTCAAATTTACTTTATAATTCAGAGAAGCTGCAAAGGGTAAAAGAAAGAACCTGAAGACCATGCAGATTCCAGTTCTGGCTGGTGCTTTGGGTCAGGTTGTTACAACTCTCTGCATTGCAATTTTTCAAGCTAAAAAGTAGAGAAATAATATTTTTCAGAATTGCCTCAGGATAATTTCATTCAAATGTGGAAGTATTTTATGAACTACTAAATGCAGTGCAGACTCCCAGAAATACAATCTCTTTTCCCATTCATCCCCTAATTCAATCAGAATGGTCAATTTGGTAGACATGTATTATTTAAACCTTGAATCACCTATTAATCATCACCTTTGGCAAAGAAATGGAGATGTGAAAATAACAAGTTTGGTATAAAAACCTCAAATACATGATCTGCAGCACAAGTTGTATTTACTCAATTAAGAAAAAGAAATTTATCCTAGAAGTATGTTTTTTTAGATAATAATCAGTTAACTGTTTTGTATTGTTTAGTGAATTGATTCTTTAACAGACATCATTTGAAGAGGCTAGACTTTCTCTGTTATATGCAAAATAAAATAAATCATCACCCTTATACCTTATTTTCCAGACTGAAAAATATTATGTTTTATACTATTGTCCTCCATCCGTTTACTTTATGGACCCTAACTGCTCATGGTTCTCTTTGCCTGAAACAAATTGTTTCTAAATATTATGTTTGCATTTTGATCCTTTATCAAAGCTGTAAAATTATACATAGCTAGTCTTTTCTCCTATAAACCCATCTGTGGTTGCTGAAAAGTAAATTATTTTGTTGAAGGTCAGCACTAAATCCAGCCAGATTTACCTTTATTAATCCCTGTGTGTTGCTTAGGTTGTAAGCTTTTTATCACTGTACTGTAACCACTTTTTGGCCCCAGAATCTTTTCTCTTGATTTGATTCATAAAGCCACTATAATGCAATCGATGTTAGGATTTGGCCATCTGGGCATTTTAAAACATGGCATCAGACCAGTGGAGGCTCAGTTTGGTGCAGCATCTGCTGTTCACCTCTTCACTACACATGGCTATTTGTCAAAAATGCACAGCCTGTGTCCAGTAGTTTACTGTAGCCATGCAGGCTTTAGTCACGCTTCCTAATTCTCAATTAGAAAAATCTCAGATTTAGTCATTACATGTTTTATGGGTTGTGGAAACACAGGGCGTCTTTAAAATGGACAGATAGCTGAAAGACTTGGCGGGAAGTGAAATGTGGATCAGGTAAGTTTCCTCAGAGATCAGTGACTTACAAATACCACTCCTCTGCTCAGTCTGTGTTGAAATTAAAATCCTGTTCTCAGCATTGAGTAAATGGAAGTCACTGCACTTGCAGGGTCATATATAGCAGAGCTATGTGTGAAAAAATGATGTGAAGAATGCAATCGCCTCAGCTTTGCAAACTGGCTCTCTTCAAAATGAGCCTCTGGAAGCCTGTTTCCACCATTTAGAGACGGGCCAGAGGGAGAAACGAACTGCACTTCCCAGGCTTCTCTGTGAACTAAGGAGCCGCACGTGCTTCAAAATCCAAATACCACCTCTTCCTTGAAGCCTCTCTGTGTGTGACCATTTGGAACGGATTTTTCTGAGGCAATTGCAAAGCACTAACTCACAGGGCTGAAATGCGGTGTCACTCCACCGGCCCATGTACACAGGATGCACAGCACAGGGACATCTTTTTCTGAAAATTCCACTAAGGTACACTGGAAGCTAACAGCAGCCATGTGCGCTCGTGTGCCCATTACAGAACATTTCCACTCTTCTTGGTTTGATGATTTATTTCTTTATATGCTTTTCTTCATGTCTAGATAATAGGAAATCCCTGCATTTTCCTCGCAGTTGAAGACCTGCAACTAAAGAATGTTGAAAGTTGAGCAAATGTATAATGTCAAATAAAACTATGCAATCTTCAGTTCTGCTATGGTGGCGTATGTCCATTCTTAGAATTTGAGTATGTTAGCTGTGTATTATATTTGACATAAATATACAACTTCTAAGCTCGTAGAAGCTTAGAAGCTTGGAATCATCCCACTCAGAAAATATTCAGTCCAAGACAGGAGAATATACAATTATAAGGTTTTAAAAAAAATGAGAGATTAAAGCCATTGGAAATTATGGATACTTCAGAAGTAAATGTTTGCTTATTATGAACTTGAAAGTTTTATTCTTATGCAGATAGTATATATAGAAAGACAAAAACCCACTGGAATTTGTTTCCTGATCAAATCAATAATTATATTATTTGTATCACCAAGAGTAAATACCCACCAATGATGGAATCAAACCTTGTTTTTGTGCTTTTCTAGATGTTTTATATTTTGCAATTTAGAGGTAGAGAACCAGGACCGTATTTTTGTGACTCTTATAAATTATGTCACCAACATGCTATCGTTACCCACAGATCCAATTTTGAAAAATTCTAAATTGTTTGATTTTAAATTCATCTCAAATTGTTCTGTTGTTGTAGAACCTACTTAGCAATATTTAAGATCTTGCTCCCAGCATTTTGTTCCAGGAAACTTTGTCTGATTATTTCATTTTTATTCCCAAGTTAAATTTAAGATTGTTCCTATATGACCCCAGAGCATGTGGAAATAAACTTCAATTAAACTATATAATAACAGAAGAATTAAAAATAAAAACCACAGGGAATCATGCTGCACAGAATCAAATTGTCAACATTAATGATTGCCTCCATTTGCACCAATATTTCATTCCTTTTATTCTGCAGCATCATGGGAATAAACAGCATTAGGGTAATGTATTCCAAAGGAGCTTATTAGGGGTGGAGGTAGGGGACCAGGGATATTGTTCCATGTGAGCACTAATAAATTTAATTGCCTCTACCCTGTAAGCAGTACATACATTCATTACTTAAATTTATTAAAAATATATTACCTAAAACCACAGTTAACTAAGTAATACAATTGCTTAATCTCATGGTATCCATTGTTTTTGATCATCTTTCACTAGGCTTTCTCTGAAGCAAATTCTCATTTTCATTTTAATAGTATCATTTTCTAATTTAGATTTTTAAGATCAACAGACCATTTCAAGACAATCATTAAAGATAGGTTTCAACACATATTCTTGCAAATCTGCAAGGTAAATTTTTTATATTTGGTTTTACTTTATTTTATTATGATTATGAAAATGGTAGTCACATCTGAGGTATGTTGTAAAATATAGATACTTTTCCTTTCTTGAACAACTTTTTAAATCTCTTTGGAGTTTCCCACTATCTTTAATTTGCTTAATTTTCCTTATATTTACCATTAACTTATCCCCAAAAGCTCCACAAATTGCCTAACTACCATCTCAGGATATTTAGATACATCAACTATTCAACCAATTTTATTAATTAGTTATTTAGAAATTAATTTTCAATTTCATTTATTGGGAACCCCCTACTCAAGTCTTTTGAAGTAATGCAATCTGTATTTGTTAAGCTATATGCTCAACTCTCGGAAGAGATCTCCCTTCAGAAACATCCTGAGGATTTCCTTTTCTTCTCTGTGCTACATATCCTCTTTTCTGTAATCTATGCCTTCTTCTCTCTTATTTTTTCTCTTATTTAGCGGAGCACAATCTTGATGTGCACAGAAAATATAGTTGTTGAAACTTTCATGTTTGATATATTTTTATTCAAACTTTGTACTTGATCTATTATTTGTCTGGGTATAAAATTCTAGATAGGAAATTATTTTTTATTTATATTCTCTCCATATTCTTCAGCACTTAATTCATGACCTATATTTTTGGAAATCTTTCTTATATTATTTGTTGATAATTTTCTCCCCTCCAGGTTCTGTGTCCTCCACTTAATGGGAATTCCTTTTACTCAAACATTGGATATTCTTGAGTACTCTGAGTTTCTTGCTATTTTCTATTCCTTTGTCTTTTTACTCTACTTTCAGGGATATTTCTTAAAATGTTATTTTTCATTCCTCCTACTGAATTTTTCATTTGTGATATTATATTTCTAATTTCAAGTATTTTTGCTGTTATTTGTGTGCTTTGTAACACAGCAACCTATTTTTAGTTTGTGCATGTTACTAATAGCTTTTCCCCCTAAGTTTTTCTCCCTGCATGTTTCCTCAAGTTGCTTTCTTCAACCAGCCACCCCCAGTTTGTTTGTTTTGATCTTTATCTTGAGAGCCTTTCCTCAGAGTTTTTTCATCTTTGGGTTTCTGGGCATGCTTATGAGTAAGGGATTAAAAACCTGATTGGCTCTGATGAACAAAGAATGGGGCTTCTCAACTCTGAGCTACATTATAAGTTGACCTGTATGGATATTTTGTTGGGGAATCCCAACAGGTGTTCGTGTCTTTGTGTTTTCTGCTTTGGAATAGATCAAATTCCCCAGGAAAGAATCTTCCAATTTCTATTTAGAAGGGAAGGATCTGGGAATTAGATCTAAGTAGAGGGAAAAAGTGAGAGTCTTTATATTCAGTGTTCGGTATGCACCTGATAACCAACGCCCATGTTGTCAGTATGGTGCATACACCCTCAACTGTGTGTAGCATTTCCCAGCTCAGAAACCTGTTTTCCTTTTCTAATGAATACATCTCCAGACTTATTGAGGGGGTGGGACACACAGTAAGGAGCAGAAGCTATCAGAGATCTAGCTGGTTCTCACAGCTATTCCACCACAGCTGCCCGAGTTCAGAACCACCCCTCGCACCTCCCCTCCAAAAGTAACTGATGTTTTCTGTGATTCTGCAAGTGTAACTTGGGTCTGTCCCTACTTTACCCTACTGACGTCAGTTCCCACTCATCCTTTTGTTTCTAGCTCCAGAAATGGTGCCTTTTGCCTCTCCTGTTTTCCCCATCCTTGTGGGGCATCTCTTTAAAACAGATCCTTTTTTAAAAAAATTATTTTTTTATTTCAGTATATTACAGGGGTACAAACATTTTGGTTAAATGAATTGTTTTTGTACAGTTTAAGTCAAAGTTGCAAGTGTGCCCATCACCAGATAGTGTGCATTGTACCTCTTAGGTGTGAATTTACCCATCCCCTCCTGCCCCCTCCCACCTGTTTGATTTCCGTTGAATTTTACAACCATATGTGCACATGAGTGTTGAAATGTAAGTTTCAATTTAGTAGTGAGTACACATGGTTTTTTGTTCTTCCATTCTTGTGATATTTCCCTTAAAAGGATGGCCTCTAGGACCATCCAGGTTGTTACAAAAGGTATTAGTTCACCACTTTTTTTATGGTTGAGTAATATGTATATATATATACCACATTTTATTGATCCACTCATGTATTGTGGGCATTTGAGTTGTTTCCACATCTTTGAAATTATGAATTGTGCTGCTATAAACATTTGAGGTATTTCCATAGAGGTTATACTAGTTTGTAGTCCCAACAACACTGTATAAGGATCCCTTTCTCTCTGTATCCATGCCAGCATCTGACGTTTTGGGACTTTTTGATAGAAGCCATTCTCACTAAAGTTAGGTCATATCTCATTGTAGTTTTGATTTGCATTTCCCTGATGATTAGAGATAAGCATTTTCTTTTAATTTCAACATATTACGGGGGTACAAATGTTAGGTTACATATATTATCTTTGCCCCACCCAATTGCAGTGTGCATCATCTGGGAGATGGACACACTTAGAGACAAGCATTTTTTCATAAGCTTATTGGCCATTAGTCTATCTGTTCATGTCTTTTGCCCACTTTTTAATGAGTGGCTTGATGTTTTCTTGCTGATTCACTTGAGTTCTTTGTAGATTCTTGTTATTAGCCCTTTATTGAATGTATACCATGCAAATATTTTCTCCCATTCTGTAGGCTGCCTTTTTACTCTATTGATTGTTTCCTTGGCTGTGCAGAAGATTTTTAATTTAATCACATCCCATTTATTTCTTCTTGTTGTTGCTGTGATTGTCTTTAGGATCTTCTTCATAAATTCTTTGCCCAGGTCAATATCCATAAGAGTTTTTCTGACCTCTTCTTTAGAATTTTTATAGTTTCGTGCCTTAGGTTTAACTATATTATCCATTATGAGTTGATTTCTGTGAGTGATGAGAGGTGTAGATCCTGTTTCAGTCTTTTACATGTGGCTATCCAATTTTCCCAGCATCATTTATTGAATGGGGATTCTTTTCTCCAGTGTATATTTTTGTCTGCTTTGTCAAAGATCAGATGGCAATATGAGGATAGTTTTATATCTGGTTTCACTGTTCTGATCCATTGGTCTAGGTCTCTGTTCTTATGCCAGTATCATGCTGTTTGGGTTACTATAGCCTTGTAGTATAGCTTGAAGTCTAATAAGGTGATGCCTCCTGATTCATTTGTTTTCCTTAAAGTTGCTTTGGCTATTCGGAGTCTTTTCTGGTTCCATACGAAGTGTAGAATTATTTTTTCTAGAACTGCAAAAATGATGTTAGTACTTTAATGGAGATTGCATTGAATCTGTAAATCACTTTAGGCAGTATAGACATTTTAACCATGTTGATTCTGCAAATCCACTAGCATGATATATTTTTACATTTGTTTATATCCTCTGCAATTTCCTTGTTCAGTGTTTCATAGTTCTACCTGTAGAGGTCTTTCACCTCCTTGGTTAAATATATTCTTATGTATTTTATTTTATTTGTTGCTATTGTGTAAGGTATTGAGTTTTTGATTTGATTCTCAACTTGACTGTTGTTAGTGTTTAGGAATGCTACTGACTTGTGTACATTGATTTTGTAACCTGAAACTTTGCTGAATTTATTTATCAATTCCAGAAGTCTCTTGGCTGAATCTTTGGGTTACTCTAGATATAAGATCATATTGTCAGCAAAGACCAATAGTTTGGCCTCTTCTTTCCCCATTTGGATACCCTTGATTTCCTTCTTTTGTCTGACTGCTCTGGCTAGGACTTCTGACACTACGTTGAACAGAAGTGGTGACAGTGGGCAACCTTGTCTGGTTCTGGTTCTAAGTGGGAATGCTTTCAATTTTGCCCCATTCGGTATGATATTGGCTGTGGGTTTGTCATAAATGGCTTTTATAATACTGACGTATGTTCTATCTATCCCTTATTTCTTAAGAGTTCTTATCCTAAAAGGGTACTCAATTTTATCAAATGCTTTTTCTGCATCTACTGAAAGAATCATATGGTCTTTAGTTTTGCTTCTATTTATGTGGTGAATCACATTTAGAGATTTGTGTGTGTTGAACCATCCTTGCACCTCTAGGATGAAACCCACCTGATAGTGGATTTACTATCATTTTTGTATGTTTCCAATACACTATCTTAATAAGAGACCACAGTGGTATAGTTTTAATTTTTGACTCTCATAGCATATGGCAATGGTTTACACATAGTAGACACTAAACTGGGTTTTGTAGAATTGATAAATCCTGTAAATATTTCTAAAACATAGTACTGCAGCACTTTCATATACTATAGATTTATGTATTTTATAAATTAATAAAACTAAATGTCTCTTTTTCCCTCTGATAATGCAACATATAGATAGTTCCATAAGTTAAAAAAAATCTATATTGAAAAAAGTTAACAATAATTTGCATGAGCATTTTATCTACTCCTTTGTTCTTATCTATTCTACAAATATTTATTGAGCAACCACAAAGTCAATAATAAACACTGAGATTAATGTTTGTATTTTGTTACACAGTGTGTCTATTATAAATTGGCTATCATCCAATTAGTAGGAATGTCCTCTAAGTGAATCTTTATAGGCTAAGATTTGGGTGCCCAAAGAACAAGGAGCAAATCAGCGTCCTGAGTTTGCCTCCCATCTCTACCATGGAACTGCCATTGGGTTGAAATATTGATTCTCACTTAAAAACTAAGACTACATTGCCCAGGGTCATTTTGCCTGAAAGGATGTACGTCTTCTTCCTTCCTCACTGCTTCCAGTGTGTCCCTCCTAAAGTGCACAGTCAATGACATTCCCAATGAGAAGAGAACCCCTCCCACAGCCCTTTTTGATCAATGACACATAAGATACCATGCTTCCCTACCAGACCCTATAAACAAATAAAAACAATAGTACATGTCATCCTGACTCTAGAGAATGGTTTTAAGAATGAAAAATGGTAGTGTATGTGAGAAAGTTCTTTCTGTAAACCTGTAAGACACTATCTATCAGTAAGGGATAGGGGTTAATTTACCCCTACAAGACTTCTGATCCGTCTGCTAGGGTGAAGATTAGTCTTTTCCTGATAATGGATTCATGGCAGATGTACAACATTAGAAGCTATGTGGATCATTAACCCATGACACCAACATCTTAGTTATAAACGTGAGCAACTTTATAGAACACGTATTAGCAAGAACATTAACAAAATGATCAGGATTTAATGTTTCCTAATGGGCCATTATATCCTTTTTGTTCTTGATTTAAAAAGTAGGTTAAAAAATACATGAATCTGTGGCATAGAGATTAATATCATTCTAAAGAGCTGGCATTAGAACATGAATAGACATGGAGAATTGCTCCCTTTGACCTAGAAACTGGAATTCTGAGGGGGGGGAGACACAATAACAGCGGTTAGGAATCATTACTCAAGAAATTCAACCAAAATTTACCTAAAAATTAACACCTGCTACTGAAGAGATATTTGTTGTTCTAAATTAGCAAGGAGGCTACATCAATGGCTAAATTAGTTTCAATTTTACTTTAAAAATTACTATTGCAAAGGGGCATTTGATCATCAGGTAGCAAGAAATTTATTGCAAATAGGGGCTGGACTATACCTGAAAATAGTTCTATACCCAGAATATGGAATGGAAAGTGGTCACAATTCAGTGAATCATTACATGACTTGTATTGCTGAATGGTCACATTTATGTATAGAAAAAGTATTCATTTTCTATCTATTTTCTAACATTTTGGAAATACTTTACTTAGTAGTTTTTCTACAAGCATTAGAGTATTACCTGCAACATATTAAGTTTCTCAAATTTGGAAGGTGATAATTTTATGTCTGACTATGCTTCACACTTTGCTTTTATCAATAGTGATTTCTGCCTTTATAAGATGAATATTGTATCACAAGAGAATTTTAATAAAACCAAAGTTGTATGTATTATTTGCTTTACTGTAATTAAGGCTGTATCTTTGTAATACTAAGTAATGAACAATCATCCTGCTAATTTGATCAAGTGCTAATTTAAAATTCTATTGGTTAATTTTAAAAATGTCCACTATTAATATATACACATATTGAGATTCTTATTAAAGAAGTATTTAGCTTTATTAATTTGCTATAAATGTCTTTATCTATATGAGTATATGAAATAAGCCTTATAAATAGAATTTTAAAACTTTTAAATTTACTAGACAATCATTCACCCCAAAATCTTTGTGATGGCGAATCAGATGACCAATTTATATATGAATAAGGTATATGATTTCCAGAATGTGACTTTTTTAGATTATTTCTTAGGCTCCTTAACCATAGGTGAATTTTCTTGGTTAACATGGCATGCTACTTGTAAAACAATCTCAGCAAAACAGGCTGTTGTAAATAAAAGAACCATTTTTTGTTATTTCCTTGTGGAATTTTAAAGCTGTACACATTTAGCACAGTGTAATTCCTTAGTACTTGAATTCTGGAACCGTATCTAAGGGACACCAGGTTAATTGACGATACTCTAAGAAATACAGTCAGACCAATTATTTGGTGATGAATTTTTAAAAGACATTTTCATGAATCTTGTTTAGTTCATGTAGCATTTTTTCTTAATGCACTAAACCAATTTATCTGTGTGAACACGGTGTTATTTACATGGGTATTTCTCCCTTTAACATGTAGTTGAAAATGTTTAGTTGTGCTAAAACCATTTTTTCAAAGCAGCTTTGCAGAACACAGTCTGGGAGGCAGTCAACTATTGATTTCAATCCCAATTCTACTTTTGATTAGCTGTCATCTAAAGCAAATTTATATCTATTTTCAATCAATCATCAATATACATCAGTCAAATTTATATCACTTTTTTTTGTTTTCTTGTGCTTTTTTTGTGTTTATAAAGTACTCCCTCAACCTAAGATAAATATTCATGTTTGTTTTCTCTAATTCTTTTATAGTTTACATTGTATGTTTAACTTTTTAATATATATGGAATTGATCATTTTATATGAAAATATTCATGTTATTTTATTTATGAACCAATAATTTATTCAATGAACATTTATTATATACCCACTATTTGTCTGGCTCTGTGTTTACAAAGATGAATTCATGCCAGCTCTTGAGAAGTGTAAAATCAGTGGGCAAGACAGACTATAAAAAGATAATTTATACTATAGTGTGGAAAAGTCCAAGGAGCAAGGAGACATGTAGCCGTGCCAATGGTGATAGTTTCTCCATTGACCGGAGTTCCATTTCTTGGCATACTAGAATGATGAATTCATAGTGAATCCTCATTATGAAGCAGGACTCATGTTAGCAGAAGAAAGTAGGTGTGCTGTTAACTATGGCCTGGCTCAATCCTGCTGGCCAAGGCTAGACAAGGAGAATAGATGAATGTCATTGGGGTGGCACTGTTGCTGCCACTCCTTTCTCATATGTCCAAAAATATTAGAATATCATGATTGTTTCCCAGGTAAATATTAGGCAGAGAATGGTCTTCAGAACTTCTGCAGTTCATCACTTCATTAAAAATTTTTAAACCATAAAAAGCAAATAACCTACTAAAAATGGATCCTCTTCTTGCTGCTAACATTGTGTTGATTAAAAGCCTAGTTAGATTCTCTTCGGAACTATCCTTGAAGACTTTCATCCATCACGAGAAGCTTTGAAAACTTCTGGAATGATCTAGTCTTATGAGTCATTGTCCTACAATAAGTTGAGAGCTTGTTTTGTTTTTCACTCTGAGCATCCAGTCTTGTTCTCAATTGATTTTCAGCAAAATGTCAGCAAATAATCTAATTGTCTTATACTTTGCCTGACAGTAAAGTCACAAGCATTACCAACACTGATGCTGTGGGTTGGTTAACATCCCCCCCTAGTCTTCTGAATACATTTCTATCAGATGCAAGAATGATCACAATTCAGACACAGGCACTAACTGAAAGCTCTCATCATTATATGTGTAATTATGACCAAATTGAGTATTTATAAAAATAAGAAGCTGTAATTTATACATCCCAAGGCAGAACTTTTTTGTAATGTTGAGAATCATTATATAAATAGCCCAGAATGTTTTCAATAATTCCTGGTATTTTATGATGAGATGATAGCCCTAACACATTTATGCATTTACATTAAATTACAGGAACACCTTTATTTCTAAGTGTTAATAAATAAATATTCATTGTGTGTGATACATTCTATTATAGCTATATGAATTTGAAAGCAGTATTCATGGTCATGAGTAAAAGAAATAACCAAAGAATACCCTGAATCATTAAATAGCTGCCAAAATTCCCAATGGAATTATGATCTTGTAATTTGAATTCAGTCTTATGTTAATTGTACATAATGCATGGATCTGACCCAGAGGTTCCAGGTTTATTGAATGTACTCATAAAATTCTCTTCTCTCCTGAGCCCAGGCAGTCAGTCTTTCTGACTGTGCTAACAATGGCAGCATTTATTTCCTTTTTCCTCTTTCTAGTCCTTTTTTTCTACATACAGTTCCCCAAAGACAATGATGGCCCAAGTCATCAAGTCATACAGCCCCTTACTGCAAATTGGTTCCATTTGTTGGATGTTTCCAGTAAAAGCTATTATTTCAATCCTGGATAAAGGGGAGGTGTTGAGAAGAAAAGGAAAATTGTTCTTCCCCAAATTAACTTGCCCACTGGAAAAGGTGGCTGGTATGACCTCAGCTCCCTTTCACTTAACTGTACTTCTTTGGAGTTATGTGATGTCAGTCCAGCCTTGCCCGAAATATATCTGGTATGTATTGTGCACCTGCCCCTTCCTTACTCCATAGATCTTTACTGAGAACCATGAGATAGAATGGACTGGTCTCTGAGATAGTGTGGAATAGTGGAAAAAGATACTAATAGTTGGGAAGATTTCTGCCCTTGTAAAATTTATGTCATACAAACTCTCCACAATTCCAGTTCTTTGTACGTGGACTAGTCTGTCTAGAAGTAAAATATCCCTATCAGAGTTACATATAGAATCCAAAAATTTTAAATATAATTTTCCTCAAATAGAGCCAAATGTAGCAGATACCGTAATACTTTGCCGAAGACTGCCTCAATTCTAAAATATAAGGAAACTACCTGGACTTTTAAAGTTAAATTAAAATGTTATGTAACTTGCCTAGAGTATTATAGTACTGCTACTTGGTGCTTGGCCTGAAATTAGAGAATGTTAAGCAGGTAAATGAAAATTAAACTTCTCCAGGATATATAGGAAGTGCAAATTCTACTATTTCAGTTCTCCTTTGATTTAGGGTAAAAATCCAGCCAATATCCTGCTATGCAAGCTGAGATTTTTTTTTCCTTCTTAATAGTGAGACTATGATTGGAATGCCAGGCAAACTGTGCTTTTTAAGTCTCACTCATTGGGTCTGTAGTGCACCTGCCGCCTTTGAGTGCTTTAAGTCCTTCTTCAGCCAAATGTTGCCCTTAGAAACATTGCCCTTCACTGAGGAAACATCTTTAAAGAAATGATAGCTTTGACAGTAATAAAGAAAAAAAATCTTTTGCTTGATCTATTTCTGGAAAGCCTCCAAACTAACTTTTAAAGTACCTGACTTCATCAAAAATTGTGTATCTCATTCCCAGAAAAAGAGCTATACCCATGAGGGATGGGATCTTTTTCAGCCACAGGGACTGTGCAGCACATGCTGGTCACTGACTGAACCACTCACCAAATGGTACAATTTCCCCAAATATTGGCTCCTACACCATGCCTGTCAGATACACAAAGCTCCTGGTGCACAGTACTTACCCCAAATAACAAATAAGATGCCGCCAGCTCTGATCGTTGGTTGGCAAGATGGTCAAAGCATCATTCTATAGACTATATCAGCCTTTATGGGCTACTGCTACATAAATGGCTCTAAATTAAATTAGCCCTAAATTCCTTTATTCTGCATTCCCCAATATATTTTATTTGATATAGATATTTTTAGATTACAAAATGCTAATTAAGAAGACATGAAATATTTTGCACTGTGATGAATAGAGAACAATGGCTGTAAACTGCCTTTCTTTTAAAGAGATAAGTAAAGAAAAATTTATGCATCCATTCTCAGAGATCCTGTAACCTAATGAGATTTTTAAATTTATAATGATCTCTTTGCATAGTGAGATTACTATATTCATAAGAAGGAAAGCTCCTTGTGTTTGGACAAAGGGGAAACAGGGCAGAACATAGACAATGCAGGAGGCCACTACTGTTGCTTCAAACATAGTGAAATATGCAGCCTCAATAGCCTACTCAACGTCTCTCAAAGATTCCACCTGGCAAGTCTTCCCTGGAATAGACCCAGTTCATGTTAGAAGAGTTATTTCTTGGCTAGAGGCAGATCTGTGAAAGGGAGTTTTTCCTCTTCAGATAAGTGTCTGTATATTCATCTAGGTGCTTATGGAGAGTATAGCTAAGTATGCGTTTGGAAAAATAAATGGATGTTTTATTCTAAAAGAAGCCACTACTGTAAGAACAACCAGAAATTGACCAGTGCCTCATGGAAAAAGTGAGCTGCCCATGATCTGTAAATTGAAAAGAATTCAAAATGTTGTTTGGAAAAATTCAACTTTAATTAAAGAAGAGCTAAAAGTTCTTTGCTTTATTTAAGGAAATTAAAATTATTGGGATTAATCACTGCTGGTAGGAAGGAAATCTTTCACTTTCTAACATGAATTACATAATGGCTCTGAAGCACACAGCTCCTTAGAACACTAGGAAAGATATCTCCGTGACTTAGCCTGGATTAAAGAAATTTGAAAAGGGAAATGCCTCTCACTGGTATTTCTGCCAAAAGAATTAAGTAGTAATAAAATAAAGTGATGGTCATTGTTTAGGTAAGTCCCCTGTGGTTATTGGACTTTACATACTTGTGGACTCTCTGGCCAGTAATAACTTCATTTTGTTGAGATGAAGGGCACAGAGCTAATGTTGTATCAATGAAAAAGAAGTCAAACTCTGCAAAATAACTTAAAGAGGTTTAGTCTGAGCCAAATTTGAGAAACATGGCCCAAAGCCATGCCCATGAAGCCCTGAGCAAGTGGACTTGCTATAGTTGTGTTACAGTTTGGTTTTATACATTTCAAGGAGACAGAAATTCCATGTAAAGCCACAAATCAATATGTGGAAGGCGTACATTGGTTTGGGCCAAAAATGTGGGATGTCTCAAAGTGGGGGCTTACAGGTTATAAGTGAGTTTAAAGACTCTTGGATTTTGTAATAGGTTAGAGAAATGAAGCTTGGTCTAAAGGCTTGGAATGTTTTAAGTTAAGATAAGGAAGAATTTTTGAGGAAGAGCCCCAAGGCAATCACCACTGCATCAAAAATAAACAAATGGGATCTCATCAAATTAAAAAGTTTCTGCACTGCCAAGGAAACCATCATTAGAGCAAATAGACAATCCACAGAGTGGGAGAAAATATTTGCTCTCTACATTTCTGATAAAGGTCTAATAACAAGAATCTATCTAGAACTTAAAAGAGTAGACAAGAAAAAATCAAACAATCCCATCAAGAAATGGGCAATGGAAATGAACAGAAACTTCTCCAAAGAAGACAGAATAATGGCCTGCAAACATATAAAAAAAATGCTCAACATCTCTTAACATCAGAGAAATGCAAATCAAAACCACAAAGAGATACTATCTAACACCAGTGAGAATGGCTTGTATCAAGAAATCCCAAAACAACAAATGCTGGCGAAGATGTGGAGAGACATGAACACTCCTACACTGCTGGTGGGATTGCAGATTAGTACAACCTCTGTGGAAAAGAATTTGGAGATATCTCAACAGCTAGATATAGAAATACCATTTGACCCAGCAATAGCATTGTTGGGCATCTACCCATAAGAGCATAAGACATGCTACTATAAAAACATCCATACCCAAATGTTTATGGCAGCACAATTCACTATTGCAAGATCATGGAAACAACCCAAGTGTCCGTCAATTCATGAGTGGATAATTAAAATTTGGTATATGCTCACAATGGAATACTACTCAATTCTAGGAAATGACAGTGAGCTAGCACCGTTTATGCTATCCTGGATTAAGCTTAAGCCCATTATCCAAAGTGAGGTGACACAATATCAAGAAAATGGGCTCCACATCTACTCGCCATCAAATTGGTACTGACTGATTAAAACTATGGTGCTCAAATGGCGATAGTGCTCACCAGGGTTTGGGGGAGGGGGAGATACACATTTTAGGGTTGTGGTGAGAATTGTGGGTGGGGGAGGGAATACCTATAACCCTTGCTAGGGAAAGGCAAAGATATACAGTGTAACCCAAAGGTCAAAAAAAGAAAAAAAAAAAAAACTTTTATAGGGTGGTAGGCAGATGAGAGGGAGAAGGAGGGGAAGGATATATACTTACAAAATAGGTGTGATGCACACCACATGGGGTAGGACACGCTTGATGTTTTGGTAAGGCAGGGGGCAGGGGGAGGAATGGCAGGAATGGAGGAATGGAGGAATGTTTGTACCCCCATAATATGATAAAAGAAAAGAAAAAAAAAAGAGACAAGCCACCCAGCACATACCCAGACACAGTGATTTGTCATGTAAATTGAGGATCTGCAGGTTTGTCTTGCATAGCCTTAGGCCTGTTAATGAGTTACAAAGGATGTCTCAAAGGGAGAGGGGCATGATGAGGCCTGACTGACTTCCCTTTTCATGGCCAGCAACTGAGTTTTAGGGTGTCCCCTTGGCCAAGCAGGTGTCCATTCAGTCAGCTGGGGGATCTGAAGATTTTATTTTCGTTCACAGTTGGCATGAAAAGTCTCCAAACTCGGTATGATTACTTGCAGTCAAATCAAGGGATCCATGGACATATGAGGAGAGACAATATTCTCAAAATAAATGTGGCTACAGTGGACAGATTTGTTTTTTTCATTTCAGTTCATCCTGTTCCCTACTACAAAGTGAATAGTACCCATTCCTCATATACACATCAAGACTTGCATGGAGCCCTAATAACCCTAATGGGGGAGTCAGGCAACAAGAATGGGCTAATACATAGCCCAGGGCTGCAATGAAAATCCACCCAGAGGGTTGCATTTGAATCATTGTCTCTGAAATTTCCAGATTCCAAGAGTCTGTCTTCTGTAAGCCATCCAAAATGGTCACTCAGCAACTTGAGATTGATGGTGACAGATAAGAGCCTGCCAGAGAGGATTTTACCACATCCAGCTTTGCAATTAATCAGACCTGTTTCCAGCCTTCATAATTACTTTAGCAAAGGAAGCAATTAAGAAAAAAAAGTCTTCTTTTGCAGAGGATTTTAAACCACACCAGTGGCCACATCCATAGGTCAAAAAATATCAGTATTGTTCTATTTATCCAGCTTGTTGTCAAAAAGGGAACTAAAAGGATTATATGGCTTTTTCCTTTTTTTTTTTTTTAAGAATCTTCACATTAAAACAAATATCTTTTTTTCTCAGAAAAGGGATTATTTTTCCTAACTTAATTGAAAAATAAGGAAAGATATTCTTTCCAGGTGGTAAATTTAATAAAAATAAAGAAAGATGTGAATAGAAAAATGTGTGTTGTGCAAATTAGGTAAAATGTGTGCATACATGCATACTCACGCATGATTTATGAGTATACCAAACTGTAAATATAACACATTAGTGCCAGCATGAAGCACAAAGGTAGCACAATTTTATGGTCTCAAAATGCCAATTAGCATAAAAGGCGAAACATTGTAATCAAATAATTATTGATTAACACAAAGCCAGATGTGTTGAAAGGGCTTAGTAATTAACTAAGTAAACAACAAGTGTTTAAAATTCATAGATTACAAATGATTTATATATATTTAAAAATCATCTGTAGGTGAATCTTAGTATAATCAGGTACAGCAATAACATACTGTATCTGTGATTTTATTTTATAGTGTCACAAATAATTAATACTTGGGGCATCACAGGCATAAAATGTTTTCAATATTCAAGTCCTTGGAAGCTTTTGGAAGGCTGTTTTCACAGAGGTATCACTGATTCTGCCTTATGGACCCAATATACTTTAAAACTAAACAAACCAGTATACAGAAGACATGGATAATGAATGGACAACTAAAAAATAAACACGGATAAAAGAAGGGGAGCTTGACGTTTAAAAGAAAAACTAAAGTTTTCCTGCAAATTACAGATTTTTGCCCACTTCCTATGGCGCTTCCTCTGCAGCCCCCAAGGTGGTCTGTCAGCAAAAGTGGGCTTCATTTACATCATTTCTTCTAAAGAACTAATGATTTCTTGAGTCATTATTAGGAAACTGGAAATTTTTGTTTGGTTCCTTCCAATGGCATCAGGTGGCACATACAAACTAATTTAAGGAATGAAATTGGGTCTTTAACCATGGTTAAATTTTCCCTAGTTTTGTACATTGTCTCAATTATTTTAATTATACATGAGAAAGATTGCTGATCTTCTCTAACTTATTTTTCTTAAGAAATGCATTTGATAGGACTCATGCCAGATCCAAAATGTATAAGACAGGAAAGTAAAGCTATTAAAAATTCTGCCAAACCAACTTTCAACATACAGAAATTTTCTAACAGCTTCAGTAGGAATATAAAACTTTTTCCAAAGTGACTATCGAAAGTCATATACTTTCACTGGCAATATAAGAGGCCATTCGATAGATATTTAGTTCTGTTATTTTGTGTTTTCTCAACTCTCAATTGAGATTGTGCCTCAAAAACTCAGCAGTCAAGTTCATTCAGTCATTTTCATTTAAAAAAAGCATATGAAGCTGTTCTTGTATAGTTGGTTTATAAACTGGTCAGAAAATTGGCTATAAAAGAAATAATATGTTATTCCCACCCATGTAAAGAAATACAATTATGTGGAAGAACTGGAAACTTGGGAACCAGTAAAAGGGTTATATTGGCCAAACTAAGGGGCTCAGTGATGACTTTTCAGAGGAAGTAATGTCTCTGCTGAAACCTAAAAATACATAAGAGTTAACCAGATAATCAAGATGAGGACAGCTTAATTGTAGAGATAGGGGAAGAAAATGAGGGTAAGAATGAAAGACAGTACTCTATGGAGATAAAACAGGGAGTGTGAAGACTAGCAGGTAGAGAGAACAGTTCATTTGAGAAATGGGAAGAAGGTCAGTATAATTAGAATATGAAGTGTGAATGGAGTCTGGAGAGGGGGTTAGAAAAAGATTGAAAACAATCTAAATTGAAAACAAACAACAACAAAAAAGATATTATATTTACATAGCAGTAAATCAAAAATAAAGAAACAAAATTCTACAAAGCAGATCCTAGCAAACAGAAACTCATTTCTAGCAAGGACACAGTTAAAATATGCAATACCTTCAATCAACTGGACATAATGAACATCTGTAGATGAATGACTTCATCTACCAATAGCAAAATACATATTCTTTTCAAGTAATAATGACTACATTCTGGGTCATAAAACTCACCTTAACAAATTTGAAAGACTGGAAATCATACAATGTCTTCTCTCAGACCGCAATGTAATTAAACTAGAAATCAATAACAGAAAGATAGCTGGAAAATTTCAAAATACATGGAGATTAAATAATATACTTCTAAATAATACATAGATAGAACAAAGAAGAAATCTCAGAGAAATTTAAAAATATTTTGAACAAAATGAAAATAAAAACATAACTTATCCAAATTTGTGCTATGCAGTAAAAACAGTGCTTTGATGGAATTTTATAGTATTGAATGTATATGTGAGAAAAGAAAAAAAGATGACCTAAGATTGTACCACAAGAAACTAGAAAAAGAAGAGTAAAGTGAATTCAAAGTAAACAGAAGAAAATAAATAGTAAAAACTAAAGCAGATATCAATGAAATTGAAAACAGGAAACCAGATAAAAGTAATGAAACCAAGCAGTGATTCTTTGAAAAGTCAATAAAAGTGTTATGCTTCTATACATGAAAAGAAAAAAAGAGAGGACATAAGTTACAAATGTTAGAAATAAAAGAGGGGACATTACTATAGATCCCATGACATTAAAAAAGAAATAAAGGCATACCATGAATAATTTTATGCCCATAAATCTGATAACCTAGAGGAAATAGATCAATTCCTTGAAAGACACAGTCTGCCAAATCTCACACAAGAAGAAATAGACAATCTGAAAAGGCCTATATTTATGGAGGAAATTGAATCAATAATTAATACCGTTTCTAAACAGAAGGCACCAGGTCCAGATGAGTGCACAGGTGTATTCTACCAAACAGTTAAGGAAAAAACTCTGCCATTTTTCTATAATCCTTTTTAGAAGACAGAAGGAGACAGGGTACTTCTAATTCATTCTAGGAAGCCTTTATCACCCTAATAACAAAACCAGATAAAGACATTATAAGAAAAGAAGACTACAAGCCAATATCACTCATGAACACATACATAAAAAAATCTTCAACAAAATATTAACAAATTTAAACAATGTGTAAAAAGAATTATAGACCACACCAAGTAGGATTTATTCCATATGAGGATGGTTCATCATTCAAAAATCACTTAATGTCATTGACCACATTAGTAGGCTAAGAAAGAAAAATCATATGATCATATCAATAGGTGCAGAAAAATCATTTGACAAAATTTAATACTCATTCTGATAAAAATGCTTAGCAAAGTAGAATAGAGCAGATCTTCCTCAACTTGATTTTTAAAAAATCTACAAAATCCCTGTTGCTAACGTCATACTTAATGTGGCAAAACTAGGCAATTTCCCACTAAGGTTAAAACAAGGCAAAAATGTTCTACTTATCTCACCAGTCTTTTACAATATGGTACTGGAAATCCTCACTAATGCAATAAGACAACAAAATGAAATTAAAAGTAAACTGATTAGGAAGGAAGAAATAAAACTGTCTTTGTTCACAGATGACATTACCATCTATGTAAAAGATCTGAAATAATTAGCTAAAAAACCCCTCCTGGAACTAATAAGTAATTATAGCAAGGTTGCAGGATATAAGACTAATCTACAAAAGTCAATCATTTTCCTGTATACCAGCAATGAACAAGTGAAATTTGAAATTAAAAACACAATGCCATTTATATTAGCACCCCCAAGAATGAAATACTTAGGTATAAATCTAACAAAATATGTATAGGATCTTTATGAAGAAAACTTCCGAGCTCTGATGAAAGAAATCAGAGAACTAAGTATAATAAATGGAGAGATACTTTACGTTCATGGATAGGAAGACTCGATATTGTTAAGATGTCAGTCTTTCCCAACCTATTCTATATATTCAACAAAATCCCAATCAAACTCTCAGCAAGTTATTTTGTGGATATTGACAAACTGGTTCTAAAGTTTGTATGGAAAGTCAAAAGACCTGGAAAACCCACCATGATATTGAAGAACAGCAAAGTTGGAGAACTGTCACTACCAGACTTCAAGACTTACTCTAAAGCTAAAGTAATCAAGACAGTATGAAACTAGCAAAGGAATAGATAAATAAATCAATAGGCCAGGCTAGAAAGCCCAGACATAGACCCACATAAATATGGTCTACTGATGTGCAAATAACAGGGCATCCTCATGCCCTCCCCACCAAAAAATTAGTCTAGACACATACGTTATACCCACCTCAAAAATTAGCTCAGAATGAATCACAGACTCAAATGTAAAAGGCAAAATCATAAAACTCATAGAATATAACATAGGAGAAAAATCTAGATGACCTTGAGCTTAACAATGACATTTTAGGTACAACACCAAAAGCCTAATCCATGAAAGAATGGATTGATAAACTGGACTTCATTAAAATTAAAAACTTCTGCTATGCAAAATATACTTATCAAGAGAATAAGACAAGCCATAGACTGGGTGGCTCCACATACTTCAATGAGTCTCTTACAAACAACACATAACTGGAATTTTTAGTTGTTGGATTAGTCTGTATATCTTTATTGAGATTATTGATATATTTGTCATTGTTTCTACCATCTAATTTTTTGCTTTGTGTTCATTGTGCTTTTTTAATGTTTTATTTTCTTTATTTCTGACATTATCATTAGATTTTTGAAATTTCATTTTTCTCTACTACTTCAAAATTATATACTCATTTCTACTTTTATTCTATTAAAAATTTACCCTGTGGCTCACACCTATAATCCTAGCACTTTGAGAGGGCGAAGTGGGAGGATCACTTGTGGCCACGAATTCAACTTCAGCCTGGGCAACATAGCAAGATTCCATCTCTACAACAAAATAAGAAGAGTTAGTTGGGCATAGTGGTGCATACCTCATCTCAACTACTTGAGAGGCTGAGGTGGGAGGATCACTTGACCCCAGGAGTTCGAGGCTGTAGTGAGATATAATTGTGCCATTGCACTCCAGCCTAGGGTGACAGAGCAAGACTCTATCTCAAAAAAAAAAAAAAATCACCCTAAACTTTTACCACCCATATTTACCTTTAAAATTAATAATTATTGCTACTTTCTACCTAAACAATACCAAAACATCACCTCCTTTTCATCTTACATGTTATTGGTGAACAATGTTTAATTCTACTTGTTTTTACCTCAAAAATTAGGCATTATTTTATTATCTCATATAATTAATGTTAATGAAGATCCACCCACCTTCTAGGGCTTTCTTTCTTCCTGAAATATACTTAGAAAGGCCCATGGGTAGTAAATGCACTAAATTTTATTTGTCTGAAAATGTCTTTGTTTCACTATCATTTTAAATATAAGTTTAACCAGGTATGTATTTCTAAGTTGAGTCAGCAAGAGAGTAATAGGTCTTTGGTTCTAGTGTTATTGTTGACAACTATACTTAATCAAATATTCTCTTGTAGGCAAGTTTTTCTCTTGACTGCATTTAATATCTTCTCTTTGCATTTCATGTGTTATTATTTTACTGCAATGCTTTGAGTGTGAACATTCCTACCATTCATTAAACTTGGACATTTCTCAGGCACTTTCTTCTTGAATTTTTCCTCCTATTCATTCTCTTATTCTTCTATACATTTACTGTTGACTCTTTTTCATAGGACTTTGTTTCCTTTTGAATTTTGCAAATTTTTATGATGAGATGATTATAACTCTTTAGCCTTAATCTTTGGAAAACCTAAAAGACCTAATTTTAAGATAAATTACTTTGGAGAGGAGCACTTGACTTTTCCCCGGATTAGTCTGGGAGGATGCTTGACTCATTCAGATCCCCTCTCTTTTTTTTTTTTTTTCATTTTTTTTTATTTCATCATATTATGGGGGTACAGATTTTAAGGTTTCAATAAATGCCCATTTCCCCCCCTCCCCCCACAAGTCTGAGTCTCCAGAATGACCATCCCCCAGATGGTGCACATCTCACTCATTACATATGTATATACCTGCTCCCCTCCCCCCTGCCCAATACCCTATTACTGCAGTACCTATGTGACCACTTAGGTGCTGTTCAGTTAATACCAATTTGCTGGTGAGTATATGTGGTGCTTGTTTTTCCATTCTTGGGAAACTTCACTTAATAATATGGGTTCCAGCTCTAACCAGGAAAATATAAGATGTGCTATATCACCATTGTTTCTTAGAGCTGAATAGTACTCCATGGTATACATATACCACATTTTATTAATCCATTCCTGGGTTGATGGGCACTTGGGCTGTTTCCACAGCCTTGCAATTATGAATTGTGCTGCTATAAACATTCGAGTGCAGGTGTCTTTTTTGTAGAGTGTCATTGGATCTTTTGGTTAGATGCCCAGCAATGGGATTGCTGGATCAAATGGTAGATTCACTTGTATCGCTTCACTTGTATCGCTTTAAGGTATCCCCTCTCTTATGATAAATTTCTCCTAAGAGGATTTTATCCTTCCCTAGAATCTTATCAATAGCTCAATTTGAATGTTCCAAGAGGAATAAGAAAAACCAAGAGAGGATACAGTCGTGGAAAAAAGAATGTTTTGAGGACAAGTATGAGATTAGTAATGTCAAAAACTGCTAAGAGGTCAAGAAAGATAAGTACCAAGAAGTCTCTGTCAGATATACTGATATCTGTGAATTTAGCCAGAACAGCTAAGAAGCAGCTTATCATCTGAAAACCAACTTACTAAGATCTCAATTTACCAATAATAAATTTCTATATTTACTTTTTAAACATTTTTATAGATTTTACAGCACTTTATATGTGATTGGATATTTTTAAAGGTTTTCAAGAATTTCTGAAAAGTTTTAATTAATTGATTAATATTTTCTACTGATATGGTAGGCAGAATAATGGCCCCCTAAACAATTTCTAAAACCTATAAATGTATTACTTTACCAGGAAAAAGAATGTTGCAAATGTGATTAAATTAAATATATTAAAACCAGGGGGATTAGAACACTATCGGGGTGTGGGCACACTTATAACCCTGATTCAAGCATAACAAAATTGATACATATAACCAAAAACATTTGTACCCCTGTAATATTTTGAAATTAAAGAAAAATCCTTAAAGAAATAAGATTAAAAAAATAAGGGACTATACTGGATTATCTGGGTGGTCCCAATCTAATTACAGGGTACTTATAAGAGGGAGGCAGAAGGAGATGTGACAATTGAAGGAGAGAGAGAGAGCAAGTTTTGAAGATGTCTCACTACTGGCTTTGAGGATGGAAGAAGTGAATACAAGCCAAGGAACGCAGGTGGCCTCTCAAAGCTAAAAAAGGCAAGGAGACAGATTCTCCCCTAGAGTGTCCAAAAAGAATACAACCCTACAGACACCTTGATTTTAGAATATATGTACCTGAAGAACTATAAGATTTTTTTTACATGATCCATTTGGAATTTATTTATTTATTTATTTATTTATTTATTTATTTATTTATTTTCAGCATATTATGGGGGTACAAACGTTAAGGTTACGCGTACATTGTCCTTGCCTCCCCTCCCTGCCTCGAGCCAGAGCTTCAAGCGTGTCCATCCTCAGACGGTGCGCATCGCACTCACTATGTATGTAAACAATCACGCCTGTAATCCTAGCACTCTGGGAGGCCAAGGCAGGTGGATCGTTTGAGCTCAGGAGTTCGAGACCAGCCTGAGCAAGAGCAAGACCCCATCTCTACTATAAAGAGAAAAAAATTACTTGGACAACTAAAAATATATAGAAAAAATTAGCTGGGCATGGTGGCGCATGCCTGTAGTCCCAGCTACTCTGGAGGCTGAGGCAGGAGGATCGCTTGAGCCCAGGAGTCTGAGGTTGCTGTGAGCTAGGCTGACGCCATGGCACCCTAGCCAGGGCAACAAAGTGAGGCTCTGTCTCAAAAAACAAACAAACAAAAAAGCCTGCCATATCTATAAGATTCTAAGTGTGTGTTGTTTTAAATAGCTAAGTTTGTGGTAATTTGTTGCAGCAGCAACAGGAAACTATTAATAATATAATCCATGACAGCATTTTAAAGAATATTTAATTTTCACTTGTCAAAGAAAAAATTATTCAGTGGCACGTGTTAAAGTGTGGTAAGGAAGACTGTATTCAGGACCATTATGGTAAGTATAGGGACCACTACAATGGGATTTTGCAGCAGGGAGATAGATGGGGCACATTCCGAACAGGTGAAGGACAAGTGAGACTTTACAGCCAAGTAGCCAGGTGAGGGTCAGCAGATGGAAATTACTAAGAGGAAGCCTAGGTGATGATCGGGACTCTGGCTAAAGCCACCTCACAGGTGTCTTACTGGACACAGGCCAGGGTGATCAGACATCACCTGGGGGATGATGGAGGATGACAAACTGTCCAAATTTTAAGGGTGAGAGGTTCTTGCTAAATTGACTTAACAGGCTTTTTGTTAAAATTGGATTTTACAAGAAAGTGCACAAAAGGACCTTGAAGAAAGTTCAGGAGCCTTACTACAGCTTGGTCAGGTCGAGTGTTCTTGTCGTACCTAGCCCAAAGAAGAAGGTCCAGACAACAATGCCTTAAGTAAACCATCTTAACATCATCACTCTCATCAAAGATGATATAAAATATCATCAGCTTTCAACCTAATTTCCCTTCTCCTGGCTTTCATCCCCTCACCCCCGCTTTTTTTCTTTTGTACCGTTTCTCAATCCTCCTTGCTGGTACCCTCTCATCTACTAGCCTTTAAATGTCGGATTTACTCAAAGTTTTGTCCTGGGTTCTCAATGCTTTTCTAGATACAATACCTCCCTGGATGATCTTCCCATTCCCACAGCTTTAAATTCTACCTATATGCTGAAGACTCTCAAAATTATATTTTTCCCCTGAGCTCCAGACTCATATTCAACTTGATAATTCATCTGCGTATCTATATGGTATCTCAAGTTTCACATGTTCAAGAGATAACTCTAATTGTTTTTATTTTCCATCTCCCAACACTACCTCTTTCCAAGTCTTACTCTTCTTAGAAAATAGCTCCACTATCCTCCTAGTTGCTAAATCAGAAACTTAAAAGTCATCGTCATATTTTTTTTCTCATCTCCACATGCCACTGTGCCTCCAAAGTATGCCTCACCCCTCTGTCCTGCCCCTCTCTACAGTTCTCACCTTTCTCTGAGGGACCTTAACTACTACAGTAACCCCCTAACTGGCTTCCACTTTGGCCTCAGTCAAATTCATTCTCTATACAATTCTCAGAATGATCTTTTTTAAAAATTTCAAGGCAGGTGTTATCAATATTTGACTTCCTAACTGAACTTTGAGTAAAATTCAGATTCTTTATCATGCCATGTCTCCTGACTTTGTCTACATCCTCTTCTTATACCATTTGTCCTCACTTCAGCTTCACTAGACCATATGGAGCTCTGTCTGTTCCTGGTACATTAAAATCTTTTTGCTATCTCAGAGCCACCACACCAGCAGTTCTGTTTGCTTGAAACATCCTTCCCCCAAATCTGCACATGTCTAGTTCTTTTTCATCCAACAGGTCTTAGAGAAGACTATCAACTCTTGGAGAAGCCGTCCCTGACCACCTTATATAAAGTAATTCCATCTGTCACCCCAGTCACTGTCCATCACATTATTTTCTGTATATTACTTTTTACAATGTATAATTATTTTTGTCTATTTTATTATCTATCTTCTTCACTAGGATATACATTCCATGAAGGCAGGAATAAGATCTCTTATGTTCACTCTTAAATCCCAGTGCATAGCTCGTATTAGAAACTCCAGTAAGTTCATGGAAAAATTTAATTAAAAAATAAAAATATAAACTTTATTGCTCAACCTAAGCTCCCTCAAGGTCAAGAAACTTTTGTAAACAATGGTAACAGCCATTTGGTCCATCCCTAAAGAAATGGGGGTCCTGGGAATTTAACTATGTCAATGCAGTCTTTTTTTACATCATTAACTGAAAAAAATGGTCCCTTTAAAGATTTTTTAAGGTTAGCAAACAAACAAACAAACAAACAAGTCAGAGGAGCCGTATCAGGACTATAAGGTAGATGGCTAATGATTTCCCATCAAAACTCTCAGAAAATTGCTTTTGTTTGATGAGAGGAATGAGCAGGAGTATTGTCATGGTGGAGAAGAACTCTCTGGTGGTACTTTCCCAGGTTAAGCCTTCCCAGGTATTTTTCTGCTAAAGCTTTGGCTACTTTTTCAGAATACTCTCAAAAAAGCAGAAGTTAGGGCCGGGCGCGGTGGCTCACGCTTGTAATCCTAGCACTCTGGGAGGCCGAGGCGGGCGGATTGCTCAAGGTCAGGAGTTCAAAACCAGCCTGAGCGAGACCCCGTCTCTACTATAAAAATAGAAAGAAACCAATTGGCCAACTAATATATATATATAAAAAATTAGCCGGGCATGGTGGCTCGTGCCTGTAGTCCCAGCAACTCGGGAGGCTGAGGCAGTAGGATTGCTTGAGCCCAGGAGTTTGAGGTTGCTGTGAGCTAGGCTGACGCCACGGCACTCACTCTAGCCTAGGCAAGAAAGCGAGACTCTGTCTCAAAAAAAAAAAAAAAAAAAAAAAAAAAAAAAAAAAAGCAGAAGTTACTGTTCTTTAGCTCTCCAGAAAATTAACAAGCAAAATGTCTTGATCATAAAAAAAAAAAAAAAAAAAAAAAAACTTGCCATGACCTTTGCTCTTTATGGGCCCACTTTTGCTTTGACTGGACCACTTCCACCGCTTGATGCTATTGCTTTGATTGTGCTTTGTTTTCAGAATTGTACGGGTAAAGCCATATTTCATGTCCTCTTACAATTCTCAAAGACATGCTTCAAGATCTTGATCACACTTGTTTAGAATTTCTCCTGCAAGATTTGTTCTTTTCTGCAGCTAATCTGGGAACAACAGTTTTGGCACCCATCAAGTGAAAAGTTTACCCAACTTTAATTTCTCAGTCAGAATTGTGTAAGCTGAAACAGTTGAGATGTCTGTGGTGTTGGCTATTGTTTATACTATTAATTGTTGGTCGTCTTCAATTAGGGCACAAATAAGATGAATTGTTTTCCTTGCAAATTGATGTGGATGGTCTGCCACTGTGGATTTCAGCTTCAACATCATTTTGTTCAATCTTAAAATGAGTTATTCATTTGTAAACTTACGATGTCTTTGGAGCATTGTCTTTATAAACTTTTCATACATCATCACCTGTGCTTCACCATAAATCTGTTGTCTGTTCTTGCTTCACTTTTAATAGCATTCATGTTGCTCTAATAAGGTCTATTTTCAAACTGATGCCTTATCTTTCTAGTGCCTCAAACTGGATCCTGTTTGGACATGTTATAACAAGTTAGTATGAGTTTATTTTAGTGCAAAACAATGTCAAAATCCCTGCATTGTTTGTTCATAATATGCATTTTCCATGAAATTTTTGAAGCCCCTTCTGTCTGTTGAGTGGATGGATAAGGCTTCATTGCTTCCCAAAAATGGTCTAATTTAGGGAATGAAACCCCAGAATGAAGATAAAGGGGTTGAACTTTTAGTTCTGACTCCAGTCTGTTATAAGTGGTAGAGAATTGAAAAATCCCAGCCATACCTAGTTATAAACATGAAAAACAGGATATCAAAATGATCCGTGACTACTCCTCACTCAATAGGCTGTCCTATTCAATATCAGAGACACAGGCCTAAATGATTACAACTTGTTCATGGCTTGCAGGAAAGTTTTTCTAAGAAAGCAACAGGAAATGATAGATATATCCCAATGGTAGCATGAATACCTTTTAAGCCTATTTGTAAGAGATATGCTTTTAATATAGAACAATATCATATAACTGTTGATATGTTTGAACTGGTGCTAAGTCTTTGTATTACAGGATCCAAACACTTAAACCACACTACTAATCACTGTGTTTGTCCTTTATTATATAGATTCATAGTGATCTCTGAAATGTTTAGTATTTCAGTGAAAAGAAAATAATTAGAAATATAAGACAGTTGATTTTACTTTTTGAATTCATATTCTGAGATGAACAAATATTTCAAAAGAAGTTTCAATTGGCACGAATTCTACTACATCAATATAAGCTCAAAGCTAACTCTCTAAAATTGAGTAAATTCTAACTTCTTAAACACATATAGACTTCTCTTTAAGGTCATAGTTTCACTTCCAGATGGGCTGGGTTATGATTTTTAAAAAAGTAAAAAGACAAGGAAAGTAGATAGCTATACAAAAGTGGATTCAATAACCCTCTGAGCTGCAACTAAGGAGAAAGAAAGAAATGAATATTATTAGAAGTTGGGAATCCATTTCTAGAAATAGAAAGGATTAGCTAAAGTTAAATTAGACATATATCAAAAAGCAGATGATTAAAAGAACGAAGAATAGGAGAGAGACTAGGTCCTTGACTAAAGAGAAATTGTATGGTGGTATACTATAAAAAGTGAATATTTAATTTTTTTAGGATGTGAGCTGATTTCAATATTGCAACTATACTTACAATGAATAAAATGTGGGCAGGCATGTCCACATACACAATTAATGAACAGTATTTCAAAGAATTCTGCAAATCTTTTTTTTTAATTCAAATATTTAAATAATATGGAAATAAGTTTATAGTCCCCATTGATGAGATAAAAGAACTCAAACATTTATATTAACTGAAATATATGTTAGAGTAACGGAGAGTAACAGTAGATATTCTGGAATAAATTTCTGTTAAGTCACAACTTTATGACTATGAGAAGATATATCTCACACCTGATTCTCCAGGTTTTAACCTTTACTCTCCTTGCCCACCCTTGAAGCCAATATCTTTGGCTATGATATGCTCTTACTATCTTGACTCCCAAACTTCATGAAAAAAACTACATTAAATCCTCTCCTCTTAGCCCCCTCGAGTTCTTATAATGTAGATTTTTACTCCCAGTGCTCTCTTGGAATTGAACTTTGTAAAGTCCCCATTGCCCTACTAATCAGGAAATTCAATAGTGGTCTTTTTTTAGAAGGCTTTGAGTCAATGACATTACCATCTTCCCTAAAATTTTCTGTTCTTTTGGCCCTAAAGGAGTTCCAAACACCACATCCCAATATATGTCACTTTGGCATATTGATTATTTTGAATTAACGAGAGAAAGATAACAAATACAAGAAGGGCACTCTGACCTTCCTAAACACAGGAGATAAACTCCCTCGTGAAAGATGCTCTCCCTGCACCTGGAGGAAGACCTTCTTATCAGGTCTTCCTGATAAGATGGGGAGTCAAGGGTTAGAGAACTCTGTACTAACAAAACTTGTTAGATTAACCCTCCTCTTGCTAGCCACTTCTCCATGGTTAACTAGCCTAGGCCGCCCCTCCTTGCTTTGTCACATTTTCACAGTTTTCTACTTTTTGTCCAAATCGGCATATAAATGGTCAGCTCTAACTGCTTCTTTGGGTCTTCATTGCCTTATGAGGACTCTATGTCTTGCAAATGTGATATTAAATAAATTTGTATGCTTTTCTCTCCTGATAATCTGTCCCTTGTCAATTTAATTCTCAGGCCCAGCTGAGAACTCTAGGAGGGCAAAGGTAAAATTGTGCCTTCCCCACCTCCTTGACCGGCTTCTCCCCAGGCTGTCCTCACACCCCGCAAGCCCTAATACTTGGTTTCATTTTCTGATTTCTTTTCTTTTATCCTTGCTCTCTTATTCCCTGTTCCACAAACAGTTTTTTGGCAATAACATATGTAAAGGAGGAAAAATAATTTTTTCTCTATCCTCCTTAGTTCTTAGATGGGATCCCCTTAACAAAAGAGAGATTAACAAGAGAAAAACAAACAGAAGCTTATTAACATGTGTGTCTCATATGTACATGGAAGATACCCAGGAAAAAATTAGCAATTTTCAGAGAGGTGGCTTAAATTCAGACTTAAATACTATCTTAAGCTAAAAACAAGCACATACACGGGTGGGGCCGGCCAGTTATGGAAAACTAATGGTAGATGAAGTCTGGCTGGTAAATTTGTTGTGTAGATTCCTCTGATGCCTTCTCCAAGCTAACAAGGGTCTAAAATTATCTCAGGTAATTTACCTTAGTCCCTCCTCATAGAGAGGAAAGGAGGGACACCTTTGTAAATTTATGTCCTGCTTTTAGGCAAACAGGGGAAGAGCAGAGGAAATTTCTCATATCTTCTTCTCAGTTACCTTCAGCTCAAAGTAATCTGTATGTCAAAGAGGTATATTTTGGTATGGTGTTATTCTGCTACCCTTCACATACATTTCCATAAATAAAAATATCATTATTTATATCTGTTTAATTCTAAAAACAAAAGCAAAGGCCTCAGTTGTATCTGTTGTCAACTTCCTTAATTGGTGTGCTTAAATCATTACATAATAGTCTATTTATAAAAAGTAAAAGAGAAACGGCATTTGAGCTACTCAAAATTATTTTTTAAACTATTTTCTTGATCTATGGTTCAGCATTAACCCATGTATTCCAAAACTACAGGCTTTGATGTGGTAACTACAAGCTTCAACAATAAAAGTGATCTTTTATATTTATTTACTTTTCTTTTTAAAAAAATTTTGTTTTCCGTGTTGCATTTCCTTTAATGTCCCTAGTATGGGAAATTGAGTTGTCATGTGTCACGGGTTTTTTTTCTTTAATGTTTGAAGTCTAGTACTGAAAGGGATAGAAATCAGATGCAAACTTAAGATAAAATTTACAATGTAGGGGTGGAAAGGGTATAATACCCTTCATCCCCATTACAAGGTTCACAGTCGACACTCCTAAAACAAATGAGATATTAACAAGAAAAAAATCATAACAGATTTATTTAATCAAAGTTTTATATGATATGGGCACCCTCAAAAATGAAAATATAAAGATTCGGGGGAAACTGTCTATTTTTATATTTAGGTTTGACATATAATGGACAGTCGTGTAGAAATGAGGTTGAACAAAATGGTGACCTAATGGTAATAGACAGACCCAGCACGGCCTGTCTGTTCAGAGTCTTCTTGGCCTTTCTGTGTGGCATTTCTTCCTCCTGGACACAGGCCAGGACCCTTCAGAATGACAGTCTTATGATTTACTATCAGACAAGGTAGGTCAGAGAATTTCTTTATGGCCAACTCTTACACAGAAAGGGGACGGTCAGAGTAATATTTCTAGGTTTTATGGCTGACTTGAGGGGAGAAGACTTCTGGTTTCTACGACCTATCTTGGGGAAGAGAAATTCTAGTTTCTATGACCTGGCCTTGGGAAAAAGGAACAGGAGAAAGAAGAGCTGGAAAAGGTCAGAAAGAGACTTTGTTTATGAGAGCTTCCAATGTCCTTCAGTTCAAAGTACTCAGCACACCAAAGCACTGTACTTCTGGGTATCATTTTCTGAGCTGCAATAACAAAAAACTTAAGTAGTTTGGACTTTAACTATAATTTGGAGCTATTGATATTCTCACTGCAATTTTAATGCAGTCATTGCAAAGAATAGTACAGTTTATGAATATGTTATAGTTCCAACAAATTAAGTGAGAACTATGCTGGGAGATTTTATGAGTGTAACAAATATGTATGATTAGTTCATAAGTTGACTCTTGTTTTATTTGTATAATATAAATTTTAGTTAAAGTCATATTGAAAGGAACTTATAGTCTACAATAGAAAAGGTCATTGGGTAAGAATGCTTAAACTATAGAAATTGCTATGAATTTTGAGATGATGCTAGTTCATCCTGAAACTAATGAACTCTATTAAGATGAAAAATAATATATAGTTTTGTAATGATCAAATCTAACTGTAAGAAATTAAATCTGATGACCAAGAAAGAGAGCAATCAGTGTGCATCTCTGAAGTTTGCCTGCAGGTAAATTGTCTTGTGTTAAACTGAATTCACTAGCTAAAGCAATTATTTTTCTATAATATTTTCCCTTCAGAGAGTAACTGCAAATGATACATGTAGCAAACCAACAACCAAAAATATGATGTAAATGTTTTATTGTCAATAAAGTGCTGTAACTGTGAAGGTAACTGAATAGCAAACCAACAACTGGAAAAAAAAAGATGTAAAATGTTTTATTATTGAGATAATGTGAGACATGCTTATAATGTTACTTTGAATTCCTTGAACTGAGGAAAATCTAAAAGTGTATAGTAACTTTGCCTACTGACTTGCACCAGGAATGTTTCTAATGTCGTGATTCACTTCCCATACGCAGCAGCATGTTCAGGGTTTCCCCACTGTCCTTGGCCTGAGACCTCTACCCTGGTTACTGTCAGTGTCACTGTGCATAAATTCAAGGCTTTCATTTCCCACTGGCTTCCCCTAAGTTTTCAGAGTTCCAATCTCAGTTTGAGGCACTCAAGAGTGTCCTGGGCCACTGAGTTGGAGACTGTCCTCAGGGGGACCTTGGAATGCACAGACGTGGGTTAGTTGGTTGTGTGGTCAGCAGCCAGCCTCTGGCCTCTCAGCAAAAGCCACGATGGTGCTTGCTCCAGCACTGTCCCCGAGCACTGACAATGGAGCACACTCGGAGCGAGTGGAGGCTGGAAAATCAACAATAGCTGACTTCACTCGGGCCCCCAGCTGCCCTGCCGTGAGCGCACTGGTCCAGGGGCCACCATGCCCTCTCCCACCACCTCCTTCTTGCTCCACATGGGCAGTTGTAATCTTTGGTTTACTTGTAAGTCAGGAACCTGGTCTCTCATCTATTCTTTTTAATCTATTGTTTATGACAAAAATAGTATGATCTTAGTCCTTGATAGATGACACTTCAGAAATATTAAAGGGTGTGTCTTGAGGATCAGAAACCTAGGCTGTTGTCTCCAAATATGCTCTGAAAGCATGTTTTGATATGAAAATTTAAGGTTTGTCTTCTTTGTTCTTTTGACTAACTGTGGTGCTATTTTCTGCAAACTACTGAGGAGGAAGGACCTACCTCCCTTCAGGATATGAGGAATGGTCAGGGGCTAGGAGGGAAAAGACAGCAGGTAATATGAGAGTACACATCATACCTAAAAGTACCAACTGCATGGGATCAAGTCCTAGCTCTACCACCAACTAGCTGTGCTACCTTGTGCAAATTAATTTTCTTCTCTGTGACTTAATTTCCTTACCTGTGTTATTAAATAGTTTCTCATGGCTACTGTAACAAATTACCACAAACCTAACCGCTGAAACAACAGAGATGTATTCTCCCACAGTTCTAGAGTCCAGAGTCTGAAATCAGCTTCATTGAGCTGAGTGCGAGGTGTTGGGAAAGCCATGCTCCCTCTGGAGCTTTAAAGGAGAATCTTTCCTTGCCTCTTCCTGCTTCTGGTAGCTACCAGCATTGCTTGGTGGTGGCTGCAACACCCCAGTCTCTGCCTTTATGGTCACATTGCTTTCTCCTCTTCTTCCTCGTGTCTAATCTCCCTCTGCCTCCCTTTTATAAGAATATATATGATTGCATTTAGGGTCCACTCAGATAATCCAGAATAATCTCCCCATCTCACAATCCTTAATTTAATCATGTCCGTGAAGTCCTTTTATGCCTTATAAAGTACAATTAATAAGTTTCAGGGATTAGAACATAAATGTCTTGTAGGGGGACAATTTTTCAGCCTACTATAAATTAGGTTGATAATAACAGAACCTACATGAACATTAAAGAATATGCTGTATGATATTCACTTAGAGTATTGTCTAGCATGCCGTATGCAGACAGTAAAAGTTAGCCCATGATGGTAATGCAGAAAAAAAACTGTTTCAAAATAAAAATTGCTTTTTAAATAACACATATGGAGGGTCTTGTCTATGGATTTTTTATATGTGTTAACTTTAAAATGTAAATATTATTCAAATGATTGTATCTCCACGTTGAATAATTATAATATGTATAACATATATAAGTAATATTATAGTTTACGCATACGTTGCATATAGCCATTGCTGGCTTTGTCTTTTTTCACTTTTCACTTAAAGTTGAAATCATTTCAGCAATTTCATCCATCCCGAATTCTTCCCAAGGTCAAAGTCAAAGATGCGATGTAATATGATTGCCTCCTTTTGCTCTCTGTCTCCTGCCCACCTAGGATACAGACCTAATGACATTCAACATCTCTGTGCATCGGTCATGGTGGAGAGAACATGGGCCGGGCTGTGTGCGGAGAGTGCTGCCACCCTCAGCCCACGGCATGATGGACGATTACACATATGTTTCCGTCACGGGCTGCTTCGTCGATTTCCAGTACCTGGAGGTCATCCACAGCGCCATCCAAATACTACTCTCCGTAAGTGTCACTTTTGCGTCATTATCTGACCAGGACTCTTCTTTATTGGCTTTTTGCATCTAAACCTTCTCTCCACACCTACTTGGTAGAAAGTGCCACAGATGAGCACACAGAGAACATCCTTTAAATGACAGAAATAACAGCAATTATAGTATCACTAGCCATCTTGATGGAAGGTCATATCTTTGTCCTCTTAGCATCCAGACTTTTTGTTTTTAGAAGCAGTTAGTTACTATAGTTCCTAACTTGAAATACAACCCACACCACCCAGTGAAATAGTATCACCATCTCCCAGATGTCCTTTAGCTACTTCAGGCTCTTCTACTAATGCACATGACTTCCAGAGCAAAAAAGGGTGAAAACACATACACCCAATGGCTCGGTCAATCTAATAAACTTCACATTTCAAATAATAATTCCTTAAAACACAAATCCCTCCAGAGACTTTCAGCATTTTGGTGCCTAAAATTTAGTAGCAGGGTATAATTTCGTAAAGAGAACAGAGAAGTGAAATGGCTTGATTATACCACAAAAGGTTTATGTGCCTCGGATTCCTTAAAGGTAATTTCCTTCCACCCAACTGCCCCACCCACAGTTGACCACAGTGTGAAGTGGGATTAATTTAAGGATGTATAACATCATCAGAAAGGGTGTTCCTTTGAGACCCAGCAAGGACTTACCATTTAGTTTGAATCAATATACAATAAAGCCATTCTCAACCACACTTTTTAACCATCTCAATTCTTTTATCCAACTGGTTACTGTTAGCGAGAATAAGAGACACAGGCTCAATCATAAATAACTGAATAAATAGCGGAAATATGAGAGGGGCATGTCAGTGAAAAAGTAACCTTGGAATTATCTATAAAAATAACTTTGAGAAATCCTTACTATAACTCATTCTGTCAATTTATTGTTTAGAGTTCTATGGCTCAGGAATTTGGGCAAGGCTCAGCTGAGTAGTTCTTCTGCTCCACATGATGTTAGCTGGGGTCTCTCATGTAAATGCCACGTGTATTGGCTACAGTCACTCATGTCAGCCTGCCAGTTGGGAGCTCTGCTGGGATGGCCACGTCCAAGGAGGCCTCACTTACATGTGCAGCACTGGCTGTTGGCCCCCATTCTCCTCCACATGGCTTCTCTTTCTGCAGAAAACTTTACCCTCTCTGATAACAACGCAGGTGGTTTCTAAGAGGAAAAGCCCCAATATGCGAACGTTTATTAGGCCTCTACTTGGCTAATGTTTCCTATTGTTTCATTGGCTACAGCAAGTCATATGACTGAGCCCAGAGTCAATGTGAGTGGGTGCCATAGAAAGGCAAGAATTCTGGAGGTGCGGGTTGTTAGGGCCACCAGTGTAGGGGTCTTACCTCATTTACTCAATCTATTAATTATTGTTCTTTAATCTGGATGTCTCAAGTTTTAAAATGTTGGCTTAGAGCACATTTGAATTACAATTTTTGAGAAAGATTAAAGATTAGAATAAGCCAAAAATCAAAGATCTTTTAGTGCTCTGGTTCAAAGAAAGGCAAATTTGACACTGAATTCAAAGAAAGGGATTGTGCCGCAATGCCAAGGAATTTTCTTTTAGACATATAACAGGTAAAATGATCATTCTAGGTTTTTGTAATCATATTTATAGGTATAAATATACTACCATTTGTCAATATATGCTTATCAACCTTTCCCTATTCTCTGATCTTTCTTTAACCTAGCAGTTACATATGAAACTATAGTAAAATATGTATGTTTAATAATTGTTTGCCTCCAAAATATCATGGAGGCAATTTTTAAAAATTTTTTCAGGCTATTTTAAGGTATAAAAACTCTATTGTATACTACATCATAAAGGTTATTAATTTTTGTAACATGGAAAACATTTTTCTAGAATCTTTCATATGTGGGAAGGTCACTCTTCTTTTAAAAAAACTCTAAGGTAAATTGCTAAACTGTTTCTGTGGAATGATGGCATAGTGTCCAAATCTTTATAATGCAGCGGAATATTGAGGAATCAAAAAGTCATTTCCCCATAGTAACTCCAATTCAGATAAATAGCAAGGTGAAAGTATTTGTTTGAAAAGGAGCTGGACTGTCTCAGAAAAACACTTCCTAAAGGGAAAGCTAAATAAACTGTAGATATTGCCACCTAAAGGTACTTATAACTTATAAATGAATTCCTCAACATATTATCTTATGAACATTCAAAGCTGCCACCATGAACAGTTATCCTGACTATACTGTTCAGCATCCTGGAAATAAAAACCTGGTTGCTACTCTCTGACTTTTCTTGTGCTGTATACCTGCAAGACAAGATTTTCAATATTTTATCTTTTTATATTAATATTAAAATAAAATATATCCTGAAATTATTTCACAACTATCAAATTATGTGTTATTGGTGTGGTTGATTTTATATGGGTTTATTGTGGTTTTTGCTTATTTCATATGATTATGTTTACAATTATTAGAACTGTGATTTTTTAAAAACTCTGACGATAGGAGAGTCATTCATATACCAGGTGCCTAATATGTGCTGAGATGTTTGCCCGGTTACTGAAAAACCAGGGTGATGGTTGGAATATTTAATAGCCTGAGAGGCATGGGCAGCAGGGGTTACCCCTTTAATACTGGAGGTACAGAAATGCCTAGAATCTAGAGGAGGGACTGACAGAGGTGTCCAGGATAGAAGAGGGGGTCCTGGGGGTTTAAGGTCAGCAGCTGTCTTCCAAATCAGAGGGAAGTGTTTGAACGATTTGCCCATGGAATACAACTCAGCCGGGGAATACTGCCTGAACAATCATCCCAGGTACGAGCAGAGCTTGGGACTGGAACAAAAGAGACCTCAGTCATAACCATGCTTATGTGAACATAAGAACTGTGCACAAGCTAGGTGGAAACGAAAAAATAACAGAACTCAGAAAGGTGGCGATAGGCAGGATTCTAAGATGGGACAGGGGCTCAGGGAGCAAATCCCCCAGCCTCCCATGTCCCCCTCTGGAGTCAGGAGCTCCTTTCAGCGCGGCCGAGCCCTGCAGGGCATCCGTGAGCCTGGGCTCCCTTCCTGGGCTGTCCCGCTGAGGGAAGACAGAGCGTACAAAGCTGAGAGAGGGTTCCCATTGCCCTAACTCACGGAGACCTATAGCAAGGCTCCTGCAAGCTGTCGCAACACCAGGCTGAAGATCAGCGTGCGCACCAAAGAAAGGTTGTGGACGCAATGAAGGGAGGAGCAAAATGCAACCGTCCCAGAAGGTGAGGCATCAAAGACAGTAGCCAGAACCTGGCTGTAGATGATGTGACCTGCCCCATCCATCAGGCATGCCCCTTGCTCCCAGGGCGATGACTCCAAAGTGCAAATCTCCGATCACTCTTCAGTGATTCCCATCAGCTTCAGGATGAAATCCAAGTTCCCTGCTGTAGCATGAGATCCTCCTGGTGAGTGCCCGACTGGACTCCCACCCTCACCTCCTGGCACTGCGCCAGGGGAGCCCAGCCACCCTCTGTGCACAGCCTGGTGCGTTCTGCCGCCCGCAGGCCTTCCTGCTCATTCCTACCTGCGGCTCTCCAAGAGCAGAGGGTTAGTGGGGCGGGTTCTCCACCCCATCCCTTCTCCCTCCCACCCCAGCCTCGGTTCTCATCCACCTGGCCACTAGCAGGCATCTTTCCGCTAGTAGACGTCTTTCTCCAAAACGTTTCAGGATATGCTAATTTCATTTTTAAAAATAGAAAGTACACTCACTTGGTTCAAAGGCATAAATTGTATGCAGTGAAAACACTCCCTCCCACGTTTGGGACCCATGTGCCTGGTTCTATCATCTCTGCTCCCAAAAAGACACACACTTTTATTCTGTTTGTTTTTGTTTCAGTGTTTTGCGTGAGTCCAGCATGTTTTTATACAAATACAAGAAAATATGACTATATATTTCTATTGCACCACACAAAAGCTAGCGTATGATATGCGCACTTATGAGCCCTTTCTTTTTTCCTTATACATTTTATAGCTATTTCCATATCAATATGTCAGTGTTTCATTGTTTATTTAATGGTCCCCTATTAATGGACATTTGTACTGTTAACCCCATCCAAATATAACAGTAATACTAAATGTACACATAACACATACATGTGTCTATATATACATATATATATTATAGGTAGCATAATGTATAATAGTATAATATATTACATATTATAACTATATGTAGTATGACTATTATACACAAGGATCTACTAAAGACCTGTGTGTTCCTGATACTGAGACCATTTCCTAGACTTGCCCCACTCACTCACCTCAGGCTATACTAGATGACCTCATGCCTGGGCACATTGTTTTATTACCACGGTATCTCTGATCTGTCCATCCACACCAGAATGCAATTTCCTTGCAAGCTGGAATTGCGTCCTTTTTTTCACTTGCTCATGTCTGTAGTTTTAGTAACTAGCAGAATGATGGCAAGTACATATTTGCTGTATGAATAAATGACCAATGAACAAGAGATTCCAAAGTCTGAAGTAGGTAAACACACACAAAAAAAGAAACCATGGAACAAAAATCAGCAAGGGTTAATGCACAGACAAAAATGCAGGAGCCAGAGGGAAGATGTGCTTTGACATCTTGGAAATTAAGAGAATGTAGGTAAAAAGTTTTGCACAGTGCATTGGTTCAGAAGCACTCAATAAATATTAGCTTTTTATTGCTATTACTAGTATTATTATTGATGCTACTATTGCTCTGTGCTTGTTCCTGTCCTATGTGGGCTGGTCCTTCTTTCAAAGTCCTAAGGGCTCCATCCTGGTGGCGCCGTGTGTGTTGAATTCTGAGTTCTTTAATCTTGCACCTGACCCTCATTTCCTGTGTGAAGATATGATTCCTACAACCTTCATAGGACACAGCAATCATAAATCCCTATTCTGAGGGCTGAACTTTTACTTAATAGGGATCTATTTTCCTCTTCCAGTTTCCCAGAATCATTTCCTACCTAAGCTTCGCAAGAACATTTGGCTGACTACTGAATATATTTTCATGAAAAATCTCAGAATTACTACAGTAAAACAAGAATTTAAGTAGCCAGTTAAGTGCCAGTAGGATGTCCCTGAGGGCCATGACTTTGACTTCTTATTTACTCTGTATCCCTAATACCTAGGGCTATACTAGCTAGCTCAGAGTGGTCACTCATGCATAGCTGTTGAGTAAATTGTTGTACAAATTTTCTAGATTTTAGGTTTACAAAATATAAAGTGCATAATTTTTAAACAATGGAAGCAATTTAATGAGGCTATGTCTTGATTTTGTCCTGAACCCTTTGGTAAACAGAAACTATCCAGAAAACATGCTTTCAAATTATTTCTAATGCAGATTCTTTTTATTTGGATTCTTGAGGATACAGGGAAAAGGAAAGTTGATCTGCTGCAAGACTATAACCCTACCTTTGAATTTGTTCTTCCACATTTTCTTTATGTTGAGAGTGATTTTACAAGTTTAGCTTATCTTAGTTGCTTTACTCCCATTAAAAGGGATATGGAAACAGTTTCTGGTGAAAATTAAAAACTATGTATGGTTAAATTCCAAGCAATATATTGTATGCATTTTCATGTCAGATTCTTACTCTGGGCATTTAATATCACAGATTTAAAAAGGATATATATATGTATATATATATATGTGTGTGTGTTTATATATATATATGTATATATATATATGTGCTATATTTTGAGTTGTAGTGCTTAACTATATATATTTGTGTATGTGTGTGTGTATACATATATTTCTGAGAATATATATAAGAGAATATATAACTTAACTATATATATTTGTATATGTGTGTATACATATATATGAGAATATATAAGAAAATATATATATGTATACACACACACACACACACATACACAAATATATATAGTTAAGCACTACAACCCAAAATATAGCACATATATATATATATACACACACACATATATATATATTTTTACATTTATATATCCTTTTTAAATCTGTGGTATTAAATGCTCAGAGTAAGAATCTGACATGAAAAATGCATACAATATATTGCTTGGAATTTAACCATACATAATTTTTAATTTTCACCAGAAACTGTTTCCATATCCCTCTTAATGGGAGTAAAGCAACTAAGATAGGCTAAACTTGTAAAATCACTCTCAACATAAAGAAAATGTGGAAGAACAAATTCAAAGGTGGGGTTGTGGTCTTGCAGCAGATCAACTTTCCTTTTCCCTGTATCCTCAAGAATCCAAACAAAAAGAATCTGCATTAGAATCTGCATATACATATATATATGTGTGTATACACACACACACACACAAATATATATAGTTAAGCACTACAACCCAAAATATAGCATTTTCTTTTTGTACTAGAGAATATGGATAAAATATGTCTGCTTGAAAGAATCTCTATTACTATTTACTCTCATTTTATTGCACTGTATTTTGCTCATTTAATACCCAAACATCGGAAACATAAAATCTTAAAAGACTAAAATAAAACAAGTAACTTTAATATGTGCATCACATGTGACAAGCAAAGGGTCATTATCTACAATATATGATGAGCTCATTTACATTAATACTAATAAATATGAGAATTTAGTAACAAAGTCAATGAACCCTGCAAACGAATGTATTCACATGAGGGAGAAATATCCAAATTGTAAACAAAAGGATAAAATATGTTATCTTTGATAGTAACCTAAGTGCAGGTTAAATTTTTCACTAATTTAGCAACTGTTAAAAATACTAGCACATAGAATTACAATTCACTTATTGGTAGAGGCATTCTTTATTGCAAAGATCATTAAACTGTCCATAAATTTTGTCCCTGTAAACCCACTCAGTGAAATTTCTCCTAAAAAATGACTCAACAGAAACATAAACAAACAGCTACCTGTGTGATGTTCATTTTAATAGTATTTATAATAGCAAACCTGGTTATGTCTAAACACATACAGTTAACAGCATGCTGTAACAATTTACAGTACATTAACATGATTAATACATCAAAAGCAATAACTATGTTAATTTTTAAGATTAAGATCATATATAAAACATGAAAAGATTTTCATGATTTAAATAAGTAATCAAGGAAGAAAGTTAGGATGCAAAAAAAGAAAGATATAGAATTATAGATTTGTTTTCCCAAAAACTGTTTTTTAAGTGTTGTATCACATTTTAAATAATGTAGTTTAATAATATGATTTGTATAGAAGAGTAAAAGAGATATTATGGGTGTTTTCCTTAGATTATTAAGCAATCATAAATCTTATAACACTTACTTGTTCATTTGGAGGCACTCTTAAAACTTAGTTATCACTAGACATTCCATTTTAGTGGACTACTCCGTTATGGGGTAGATAGTTCGATAACAATGAATATTCAATTTAAAGACTTTTTTAACTTTCAGTGTTAGTTATTTGCTGGTAAACATGGATCCATACACTCATGTTAATTATTAAACAAGAAATAAATATATATGTTTAAAGGAGCTCATTTTTATAACTAATAGGAAAATTCTAATCTCTGACCCTGAAAAAGATCTTTAAAACTCACTTTATCGATCTGTCTCTGGAGCTAATTTTACACATAAATTGTCTTGAATCCTCACTGTCAATGTAGTCTCCCTCATGTCTGATAGGTGACAAGTCTCATTCTTTAACATCTTTAGGGGCTGTCACCATGGTCAGAGCTGGGGTCGTAGAGCTCTGAGAATTGGTTTTCCATCATCCCTATGTCCTTTGCATTGTATCTCTCTGGTCACCTCAACTTTCATCAGTGTTCTCTGCCCTTCATGCCAGACACATTCAGCTTAAAGATAAATTAAAACTCAATAGAGAAGGGTGAATAGTAACATTGGGCCACAAGGTATCCTGTGGAATCTTTATTCTCCAAAGGCTGTCTGGATATCTGTTCTATCTACTTGTAGAGTAAATTGCACAAAGATGAGCACAGATAATACTATTGCTAATTCAGTAATATACGCCCACAGAGTATAAGAATGCAAGTCAAAAGATAAGTGAAAATTAAGCTTTTGAAATGAGTCCCAATTGCTTTTAACTGTATCTCTCCAAAAATGTAAATATAGTTAAAAGTTTGTTTAATTTCTATGTTAACATTTGCATTTATTTAACAAACTCTTAGTATATGTTTGGAGCTGTTATAAGTTTTTTGCAAACAATGAACTCATTTAATTCTTGACATGACACAAAAGGTAGGTATTATTATAGTCATTTTACAGATGTGAAAACTGGGACACACAGAGAAGTTATTAACAAATAATTTGCCCAAGGTCTCACAGCTTGTGAGTAAGTAAAGGTGGATCTCAAAGCCAGGCACACAGACTCCAGAATCCACGGTCTACTTCACTGAGCTTCCTCATGATGTAGGAAAAGGAAACGTCCAATTGCCCTGGAGCCCTTTGCCAAGTTCAGTGCTAAACTCTCTTGGACCTATGAGGCTAGTGACTCTCTTATTGGATTGATGAACTTTACTTGGCAGCTCCAATATTTGAAACTTACACCAAGAGTGCAATTATGTCTGATAGTTAAAAGGTTTGTGGAGTGAACAGTTTAAAATGTCTCCTTTCACCCTTGAAAACATCTCCCAACCACCATTTTGTTTTTCAAAAATGGAGGATTTCAACACTCATAGTATGCTAAATATATTGGATTTTTGTTGGTGGTGGTGTTCGTTTTTGCTTACAAGGCCTTTCTGGGTGCTGGTAAGAGGAAAGAAATCATAATCAACCTCTCCTGCCCCAAATTCTTTCCAAACTAACCCTTTTTCCCAGAGAAGCTGTTTTTATATAAAATAAATGACCTCTGCCCGTACCAAAATTTTGAGCAACTTCTAAGCACTACACAGAAATATTAAAAGATTTAAGTAAAGTTACTCCCTACACACCATCTCTGGTCTCTGTATTCAGTTCCATCCTCAGAAAACGGAAGCAACAGTTTATCTAAACTTCCACTCACCCAGGAAATCACTCATTGGACCACCAAAATATCGAGAGGGCTTTATGGTTATGCAGGAAGATTCAGAAGGCTTTTGTGGAAACATCTGTGTTCAGAAACCAGACTATACCTGGTCAATAAAATTGTTTGGGCTTGAAAGTCTGTTTGATGAAATGTAATTTTAAGTCATTTCTTTCTTTGTATTTGTGTCTATGCAGATTACTCTCTCTGTGAAATGTGCATACTTTTTTATTAGCCTTATTGAACTATAACTCAATATACTATAGTGTGCAATTCAGTAATGTTCAGGATATTCACAGATATGTGCAACCACTACTATGGTCAATTTTAGAACATATTCATTAACTCAAAAAGAAACCCCTATCACTTAGCTATCACACCCATAAGCAAGTACTCATCTACTTTCTGTCTCTATAGATTTGTCTACAGTGGATATGTTGTGGAAATGAAATCATGTAATGTGGTCTTGTGTTTTTCTTCTTTCGCTTAACATGTTTTCATAGTTCCCCCATGTAGCATGCATCAGAACTTCCTTTTTATGGCTAAATATAGTCTATCATACATTTAGTTTTAATATCTGTGCCTGTTATAACTGCATGTACAATATTTAGCAACATTTTCAGAATTACAGTTCAAATTTGGATGGCCCTCACTTACACACTCATAAAACCATAAGTGGAATTCAGGCAATCCACTGTATATTTTGTCTACATAACATCATACGAATCTTTTTGAAACATCTGGGTTACAGATAGCAATCCACAGTTCTTATATAGAAATTCAGTCTTATATAAATCTAATATTAGTGTTGTCTATCACTTGTCCACAGCATTTATGAGTTTTAGCGATTTAAAGCATGTCAGTGTTTACAGTTTATATTGCTCTTATACCATAACATTCTCCACAATCATGTATATATGATTGGATTTTATTCTGCATGTCAATCAGTTATCACAGACATTTGCTTCCAACCACAAATTCCATATCATTTCCTAACAGCAGAATTCAGTCTCCTGAGCCCTACTGCTCCTGATTACCCCAGACAGACATGTTTGCAGGTCTTCGTAAATTATTACTACCCTACTTCTTTCAAACAACCACCTAAACATTGATTATTAAATGAAAAAGCAAGTTGCAACATTTAGTAGACTTAAATAAAGTTTCATCAGAGAAATTCAAAGCTTAATTAGAAATCACATCTAGCACAAAAGCCATTAATATGGAAAGTCTGAGATCTGTTTAATAATTAATCAAGATAAACATTGTTACTGTGGGTTTATGGAGATATTTGAGGCAAGAAAGTTAATTTTATTGATGCTTTACTTAGGATAATTTTATGTCATTCAGATGTTGGCAGACTTTTCATCTTTAGCCTTAGGTTAGACTAACTATGACGTTGAAAAAAGTAGCTATTCATAATAACAAGAGTTAATTCAAAAACATTTGCACACTCCCTTGAGAAGACCACATTTTGTATAAATTTTATGAAGAAGATCTTACATCAGCTTTTATATTCCTTCTAAGTGAGAACAGGCAGTTTCATTCATTAAAAAAAAAATGTGCTCAGGAAGCCCCACTCTGTACAAAGCAGTGTGCGGACAGCGTGGGGATGAGAGGATGGAGGTCAGCTAGACAAAGTCGAATGCGTCGCTCTCCTACCAGAATCTGTCCTTCCAGTATCTTTCAGGCTCTTATGGGAGATCAGGCAATCAAAGGGCCATAAACTGGGACAGAAAGTGAGAGCTCTAGAATTAATTTCTAAGTGCCGTTGGGGCTCACAGGAGGAGGCTGAGTTCAGGAAAGTTGTGGCATATAACGTCTATCTAAAGAGTTCACTCTTGGATGAAAAGAGAGAAAAAGGAATTCCATGCAGAAGGAACAGCATGAGCAAAGAAATAACGGTAAGAAAGCAAGGAAACAATCAGCAGTTTCCTTTGGCTTGAGCAAAGGGTACGTGCACAGTAATAGTGGCCTAAAGCTGGAAAGGAAGGTTGATGACAATCACAGAGGGGCTTGAATACCAAGTTAAGGCTTTGAGCCTTTACCCTGAGTGAAATAAAGAGCTATTTTTCGACCTGTAAACAAGTAAGTGCCATATACAGAACTTTAAACTCAGGAGGCTATTCTGACGGCATGTGCAGGGATGGGTCAGATATTAGGATATTCTTCTAATAGTCTAGACCATACTTCCCAGAGTGTCCTGGGAATGCCTGTGCTACAAACTGAACCTCAAGAAGGACTCCATGGTGACTTAAGTTTCACTAACATCATGTTATATTCACTCCTTGGAGATTCACTATGTAAATTATCATATTAAAGTTTCTGAGAAATCCTGCTGTTCAATAAATAAAACAAAACAAAACAACTGTGTAAAAAGAAGACTGGGGTGCTCTTCCAGATGAACAAAGACTGAGTAAACATGGCAACTAAATTAAACTAGTGATTCTAGACCCAACAACATACAATAGTGAGACAACTGTGGAAAGCTGTATAAGGTCTGTGGATTAGATAATACCATTGTCCCAATGTTAATTTCCTGGATTTTATAATTATACTGTGGCTGTGTAAGATGCTAACATTTGAGGAATCTGGGTGAAGAATACAGGAATTTGTTGTATTATTTTTTTTCAAATTTTCTGTGTCTGAAATAATTTCAAAATCAAACTTCAAAAACATTTTTTAATAATTAAAAAACTACATCCTCAAACAAATTTTTGGGTTTTTTTTTGAGACAGAGTCTCACTTTGTTGCCCAGGCTACAGTGAGTGCTGTGGGGTCAGCCTAGCGCACAGCAACCTCAAACTCCTGGGTTCAAGCAATCCTCTTGCCTCAGCCTCCCAAGTAGCTGGGACTACAGACATGTGCCACCATTCCCAAATGATTTTTTCTATATATATTAGTTGGCCAATTATTTTCTTTCTATTCATAGTAGAGACAGGGTCTCGCTCTTGCTCAGGCTGGTCTCGAACTCCTGACCTCGAGCAATCCGCCCTCCTTGGCCTCCCAGAGTGCTAGGATTACAGGCGTGAGCCACCACGCCCAGCCACATTCCCAAACAAATTTTAAAGGGAAACACTCTGGGACATACTGGAAAAGTTTGAGGAAAAGTTGGAGGGATCAGTATAAATGGAAACAAAATGGTAGACCTGAAAACCTCACTGAGACCTGGCGCCTGACTGCAAGGGGAGGTGAAGGGCAAGTGACGCCCACCCTGCCTGCCCTGGAGGGCAGGGGGTCTGCACCCACAGAGCAACAGGGAGAAAGGGCCAGGCTGACCGAGTAAATGAGTTCGGATTTGGACACAGCATAGTCTTGAGTTCATTTTTGCTCTTAGCATTTTTTAGGTCTATATGTGTTTTTAAACCTAACTACCTGCCTACCATAAAGAAATCCCCTCTCTTGCTCTTTCCATCAGAAATAGTCCCCACTGCAATGAGTCACTGGTAAAGGGAAATTAGAGACAAAATTATCCAAAAGAATTCATAAAAATCCCAATTATTTATTTTTGAGAACATGGATTTATTTATTTCAGATCTCCACATTATTCAGAAGTAAACAATAAAATTGTTGGAATTCTCCACTTAAAATATTGTCCCTGAGGGTTCCTCAAATTCTAATGCTCTAGTGTTAGTAAAGACATGGTAACTCACATTCCCTTTTCCACAACCTATGAAACAATGAAGACACAAAGTGGTTTTTGTTAAAAAAAAAAATTCTTTTTACCAAGTAGTCATACACACCCTCAAACCAAATATCAGACAAAAGGTAGACATAACAGGCTGATGGTTGAACCATCAAGATTATTGCCTGAAATTTTTGTTCTCATATAAATGTTTATTTTTGTAAGAACTTATTCAATATAATGCCTTTATATTGATAATATATTATATATCTATATAATTAGTTAAATAGAGCCTTTGGGGATGGGTTGTTCTGTAGATTTAAACATAGAGAGTTAGTCTTAAGTGTTGAAACTTTCTAAATTTTAACAATTTTAATTTAGTAAAGTTAGAAACCAACGGAATGCTCATCAGGGGAGTAAAACAATCAGAAATGTGTCTAAAGAAGTTGAATTGGGTACCAGTTATAGACATGGGTTTAGGGAAGATTTGAAGTTGGTAGAACGGCCCTGCAGGCAGATGACAGGTTATGAAAGCCTGAGCTAGATTAGCACGAGGAAAATGGAACTAAAGACACACATGGGACAGAGATCAAATCAATAGAACTTGGTCACTAATTGGGTAAGAAAGCAATGAAAGAAATGAAAAGGAAAATCTCAAACATAATACTCAAGTTTTGAGTCAGGGTGACAAGTGAAATTGTAGTAACATTACAGAAAGAGGGAAGTAATGATTAGATGGTCATTGGGAGGTAAACTTAAGTCATTTCATTCAATCTGCCACATAATAAAAAATAACAGAAGACTTTAATTTTAATTTGAGGAGGAGAGTAAAAGAATAGTTCCTGGCAATCAGGACCTTGGCCAATGCTGGGACCCATGAAGCTTTGGAGCTGGTGAGGAGGGTGGAGGCGGGGTGACTTTAAATGGGCAATTCAATAGCCATTGCATCCTACTGTTGCCTACTTGCTATTTACTTTCTCTATTTCTCTATTTCTCCTAGTGGATTGGTCCTGAAATATTTTTTTAATATTTCTTTTTCTTTTTTCTTTTTTTTTTTTTTTTTTACCCAAAGAGCCTTAACTCCTTGCCTTGAACATAGCAAGCTCTCAATGCATATTGTATAATGACAGGCTTGTGAGACATTTATGTATGGGTAAGCAAAACTAAAAAACCTAATTCCAGGGGCTCAAAAGTCACATGAAAGAAAGAAAACTGTGCTGTGAAGAAGTGACAGTGGGTGTTTTGTGCTGTGTAATTTACTTTGAACAACGTGCCATGTATGTGTGCTAGCTTTACAACATGTGCTGGGGGTCGGGGGGGGGGGGGAGGTGGGTCTGTTGTGGTGGGTTCACACTTGCAATACCCAAATCAGAAGGGTAGTTCACAGTTGAAAGACACTAAATAGAAGCCCACCTGTCAGAGGCACCTTCTAAAAGCCTTTAGCATCTATTCTTTGATCAACACCAGAAAGTGTTTACTTAGCACACTGGATATTAGAAACGGTGTTACATTGGTGAAATGAATGGTTCCCAAGTTATAAGAATTGGCTAGAAACATTCTTCAGGCACTCCTGGCTGCTTTGCATACACAGAGCATCTGAACCTAGTGAGCTGCCAGCCCTCTGTGCTCTGGAATGAAACTCAAGGAGTTGGGTTCTTACTAGGCCTTTGTTCAGAGTCTTGAGGATTTCTGCCTGACTCTGACTCAAAGTATGGCTGCATCTTGCTACTAGAATAGTGTCAGAAGCAGCTTTTCAGATTGCTGAAGAGACAGAGAGCTGGGATTTCATTGAGCTTACAGGACAGGTTTTGTGACTAGTTTTATGTCATTTTCTAATAAATATTGGCATGTATGAGGCACACTTTATACTGAAACTTATTTGACTTCTGGTAGCAAGTTTGTGGGAGAGGAAAAATTTAACTCTAGACTTCCTCTAAGTATCTACCAAAAAAGAAAAAAAAGACTTCATGATTTTAAATGATCAAATTGGCTTAGTCAATACTTATCAGAGTAGCCCAGGCAGGCTTCTCTTAGAAAGTGGCATTTTGAGCTGAAACACAAATTAAATTATTTAAAGAGTGAGGCTGGCTGGGCGTGGTGGCTCTCACCTATAGTCCTAGCACTCTGGGAGGCTGAGGTGGGAGGATTGCTTGAGATCAGGAGTTCGAGACCAGCCTGAGCAAGAGCAAGACCCCGTCTCTACTAAAAATAGAAAAAATTAGCCAAGCATGGCGATGTGTGCCTATAGTCGCAGTTACTCGGGAGGTGGAGGCAGGAGGATCACTTGAGGCCAGGAGCTGGAGGCTGCTGTGAGCTAGGCTGACACCATGGCACTCTAGCCCAGGTGACAGAGCAAGACTGTCTCAAAAAAATAAACAAATTTTAAAAAATAAATAAAGAGTAAGACTAAGAATATTCCAAAGAAAGCAAAAGATTCACATGGCTAGAGCTTGGAGAATAAGGGAAAGAGTGATGGAAGATGAAATCAGAGAAGCAAGTAGAGGTTAAAGAAGGTGTGACACAGAATTTGAGTTTGATTCTAAGACACTAGGATGATTTTACTCTGTTGCAACCAGAAGAGTGGCATCATCTATATTTAGGAAAGCAACTATGGAACTGCTCAGAGAATGGATTGGAGAGAAAAAGTGTGGGGGGGGGGAGGGACAATTACTAGGCTATTACAATAGACCACGGGAGAGAAGATGGTAGCTTGGACTTGGATGGTTGCAGCAGAAATAGAAATGACTAGACAATAGTTCTTGCAGGAAGAAAGGAACTGGTATGTAAGGAAAAGGAAGAAAAGAGGATGGAGTTTAAGTTTTGGGTTTAAAGAATAGTGTAGATGATATTGTTGGTTGCTGAAATGAAAGAGTCCAGGAATTCTGTTCCACTGGCAGCTTGAATCTCTTCTCAACTTATAAAAAAATATAGAGAATACAGATTTTTTAAAAAAAAATAGTTTCAGTAATTAAGGAAATCTTTCTAGATATATCATAAAACTTACAATCAGCCTAAAAGAAGTGCCATTTAAAAGTGGAAGGTATGCCTTCTCAAATTAGAAAATTCTGCCCTTCCAGTGACTCAAAATTGATTGTCATTTCATAATGCCTTAAAGCAATTACTGCAATATCAGGCATTCTCATTAGACTAAAAATAAAATTGCTAACAAGAAAGCCACAGGGAAGTGGTGTTCTTTATTTAAATTGATTAATGTAAATAGCTCTTTCATTTTAAATTGATTTGTATAAAATTCAAGAAAATATGTGTAATGCATAATTATTACTTAGTAGCAAAGATAATCAGGAAGTCCTGCAGACAATGAAACATGAACAATTAAAATCTTCAGGATACATACAGCTTTTAATTAATGAGCTAAACTAATTCAAATAAACAGGAAACTGTGTTGTAAGGCTTGGTCATAATGGCTTTTAAAGTCAATGATTATAATAAGAAGAATCATAGCTGTCGTTTACTGGACATATTCTATATGCCTGGCATCTTTCTTTGAAATGTTATCTTGTGTAATCTTCCTGAAAATAATGTGAGGTAGGTTTTATTATCTCTAATTTATATACAAAGAAACTGAAACATAAAGAAAATAAATATCTTATCCAAGGCCCTGTGGTCAGTGATTGGAAAGGGGGCGTCAAACCTGGTTCTGATGTATCTCAAAACCTCTGTACTTATTGAGGATACTTTGTTAATACATAGAACAAAAAGGTAATATAGATATAAGTGTGCTTTAAATACATGTTTTGGAAAAATATTAGAGTTCTAAGCAGTCAATTTGCAAATTATCTCTACTTGACAATTTCAATGTAAGCCCAAATCCTCAAATTATGAGATTTCTGCATCCCATATGTACTGGACAGAGAAAACAAATTCTTTTCCGAACTATTTCCATTGGTAGGAATGATAACCCAAACTACTAGATAATTCTTTTAGGTGGGGCTTTGGAAAATTTTTCTATGCTTATCTGTGAACATGAAACTATGTTGGCTTCCGGTACTTCATGGAAAATAAATAGGGAAATCAGAGCATAAAAATGCAATTTATAAATTTCAGTGTCTTATACTAGAACTACCCTTGCCTTAGCAGAATTCACCTGCCTCTAGTCTAGAAGTGTGCTCTCATTTTGACTCTCTTTTTTCCTAGAGTAGATGTGACAAATTCAGTTTTGATCTTCTTTCTTGATCATTGAGTCAGAATTTGTATTTGTATAGTGGCTAGGCTGTAAGAAAGGGTGAGTCAATAAAAATTCAATCTTTTATATAAGAAGTTAATTATATTAACTTGGTTCATCCCCAAATCTGTCTTGCTGTTGCAGATGATTTCATTAGATTTAATTGAATAAAAGTAATCTTTAAACCATGTTCAAGTAAACATGTACCAAATATAAATTGTCAATATATAATTGTAACTGCATATGTATATACAGTTACAATTAAATAAAATTCTTTCATCTATTATATTAAACTCACTTTTATATTCTACTTCAGTAAGGGACTTATTTCTATAGGATTAGTATTAACATTCAACTAAATTATCTCATCATTTTTAAAATTTATTTGGGAAAACACAATCAAAATTTTACCAAGTCAAGCCAAAATATTTATTTCTGAATTATTTCAGTGCTACTTTACAAATGGCTTTAATCTTCATTGTTTGCCTTATTACCACATAGTTATCATCAACAAATGTTGATTGAGCATTTACTTTTGGCCTAAGCACTAAACCAGGTAGATTCTGTATCTCAGTATATCAGATGTAAGACATTTTGACACAGTCCTACTCTTAACGATTTTTGGTTATTAGAAAAACATAGAGGAAAAGAAAAAAATAATAACCTGACAACTATGATATTGGGGCATTTTTCTAAGCATTTTATAAATATGAATTTATTTAATGTTTCTAGCAATTTTATTATTAGCCCCATTTCACAAATAAGAAAGCTAAGGCAAGAAAGTGCTATTCACCTTGCCCAAAGTCACACAGTTAACAAGTGATGGAACTGAGATTTGAAACCAGGTACTCAACTTTGGGGTGTGTAGTCACGCCAAAAAGTGTCTGCTAAACATCTCTGTATTCTGATATTCTGATGAAGATTACCTTTAGAATTGGCTTCCAATGAAATATAAAATGCATTTCAAATTTTCTTTGAAATTCAAGAGTAAGAGGGATACTAGTTTCTGTTTCCCTGAACCAAGTGCAAAAATGAGGACTTGCATGCAGCTGGTTGATTTAGGAGGGGTGATCCCAGGAAGCACAGGTGAGAATGGAATGAGAAAAGCCAGTAAAGGGTGGGTTGTTGAGCAAGTTATCACTAATGAGACTTGACGGGGCGTGCTCCAGTAAGGAAGAGCGAATATCTATCGTCTTTGCCTGACAGCTCTCATACCTTCAGCTTTTGATAACAGCACCTCAATTGATTTTTAGTTAAAGAGTTACACATTTACTCTTTCCTTCTGTGTGGAAAAGTGGTTTCTCATTAAGGTGGGGCTGACCCCACTACCCTCTAGCTGCCAGATTGGACAAGAGACTTGGAAATTGCCAATCAGCATGTTCCTTCCCCTATACCAGTGCTTGGTTTAGGAATAGTCACGGGAAGTGAGCTGGTCCTTGAGACTCAGCTCAATGACTCTCAACACTTGGGGAAAATAAATTCTTCCCTCCAAGGCTGCTGAATTAGGAGGGCATACATCTATAGAGGATGATGGCCATCTTACGGAGAGCATCTTCAAGGATGAGAGCAGAGCTGTGAAAAAGAAAAACACATACAGGTAGAGGCAGACAGGCAGGTGATCGAGTCATGCCTAGATGATCTCTACCTTTTGGACTTTTCCATCACATGAGTCAATAAAATCTCTTTTTCATTTAAATCAGTTTGAGGAGAGTTTCTACTACTAGTACCACTTCCTCATCAAAATCTTTCGAGTGCCTGCACAGTCCCTTAACTTCTGACTGTTTGTTTTCTACTTACTTGGAACCTTAGAATTTTTAATTGAAACAGACCCTTGATTCATCTAGCCCAATCTTCTCACCATCTTCAGGAACACCATCTACAGCTGTGCTGTCCAATGTGGCAGCCACCAACCACGTGTTGCTTTGGGGTAGATGTGATGTGGCAGGTCCAAATTGAGATGTGCTGTAAATTTAAAACACGCACTGGATTTTGAAAACTTACTATAAAAAATGAAGGTAAAATATCTCACTTATAATTTTTCTATATTGATTATATGTTGAAATAAAAGTATTTTGGGCATATTAAGTTAAATAGACTATATTATAAAAGTTACTTTTACCTTTTTTCTTTCTTGTTTATTTATGTATATATGTATTTTTTCATAATATTATGAGGGCACATGTTTTGGTAACATGAATTACTATTTTAGAGTTTGAATCAAAGTTATAAGTGTGTCCATCACCCAGATGGTGTGCACTGTACCCACTAGATGTGAATTTACTCATCCTCTCTTCCCCCTTCCGACTTGCTTGATTTCCATTGAGTTTTACTAGCATATGTACACCTGAGTGTTGATCATTTAGTTCCAATTTAATACTGACTATATGTGCTGTTTGTTTTTCCACTCTTGCCATACATCACTTAGGAGGATGGGCTCCAGTGGGTATTAGTTTACTGTTTTTATGGCTGAGTAATACTCCATGGTATACATACATTACATTTTATTAATCCACTCATGTATTGATGGGCACTTGGATTGTTTCCACATCTTTGCAATTGTGAATTGTGCTGCTATAAACATTCAACTACAAGTGTCCTTTTTTAAAATCTATTTTGTTCCTTTGGGTACATACCCAGTAGTGGGATTGCTGGATCAAATGGTAGGTCTACTTTTAGTTCTTCGAGGTATCTCCATACTACTTTCCATTGAGGTTGAACTAGTTTGCAGTCCCACCAACAGTGATAAGTGTTCCTTTCTCTCTGCATCCATGCCAGCATCTGTTGTCTGGAGACTTTTTCATAGAAGCTATTCTCACTGGAGTTAGGTGATATCTCATTGTGATTTTGCTTTGCATTTCCCTGATGACTAGAGATGTTGAGCATTTTTTCATATGTTTATTGGCCATTAGCGTATCTTCATTTGAAAAGCTTGTGTCCATGTCTTTTGCCCACTTTTTAAGGGGTTGTTTGATGTTTTCTTGCTAACTTGCTTGAGTTCCTTGTAGATTCTGGTAATTAACCCTTTACTGGATACATAGTGTACAAATATTTTCTCACATTCTGTAAGTTGTCTATTCACTCTATTGATTGTTTCCTTGGCCGTAGAGAATATTTTTAATTAGATCAGGTCCCACTTATTTATTTTTGTTGTTTCTATGATTGCCTTTGGGGTCTTCTTCACAAAGTCTTTGCCTAGGCCAATATCTGTAAGAATTTTTCCAACATTTTCTACTATAATTCTTACAGTTTCATGCCTTAGATTTAAGTCTGACATCCACATTGAATTAATTTTTGAGAATGGTGAGAGGTAAAAGTCCTATTTCAACCTTCTGCATATGGCTATCTAATTTTCCTAGCACCATTTATTGAATATGGACTCTATTCCCCAGTGTATGTAGTTTTTTGCATTGTCAAAGATCAGATGGCAACATGAGGATGGTTTTATATCTGAGTTCTCTGTTCTGATCCATTGGTCTATGTCTTGGTTTTGTTTTGTTGCCTGTACTGTCTTGTTTTGGTTACTACAACCTTGTAGTATAGCTTGAAGTCTGATAAATTGATGTGTACTGACTTGTTCTTTTCACTTAACATTGCTATGGTTATTCAAGCTCTTTTGTAGTTTCATATTAAGAGCAGAAGTATTTTTTCTAGATCTGTGAAAAATGACATTTGAATTTTAATGGGGATTGCATTGAATCTATAAATCCCTTTGGGTAGTATAGAAATTTTAACAATGTTGATTTTTCCAATCCATGAGTATGATATATTTTTCAATTTGTGTACATCCTCGGCAGTTTCCTGCCTCAGGTATTTGAACACCTCTATGTTAGATGTCTTTCACTTCCTTGGTTAAATATATTCCTAGATATTTTATTTTCTTTGTTGCTATTGTGAAAGGTATGGAGTCTTTTATTTGATTCTCAGCTTGGCTGTTGTTGGTGTATAGGAATGCTACTGATTCACGTACATTGATTTTGTAACCTGAGACTTTGCTGAATTTATTTATCAATTACAGGAGTCTCTTGGCAGAATCTTATCTAGAATGTTATGGTATTCTAGATATAAGATCATATTGTCAGCAAATAGCCATAGTTTGACCCATTCTTTCCCTATTTGGATACCCTTAATTTCCTTCTCTTGCCTGATTGCTCTGGCTAGGACTTCTGGCACTATGTTGAACAGAAGTAGTGACGGTGGGCAACCTTGTCCAGTTCCAATTCTAAGCAAGAATGCCTTCAATTTTTCCACTGGTCAGTATGATATTGGCTATGGGTGTGTCATCTATGGGTTTTATAATATTGAGGCATGTTCTCACTATGCCTATTTCACTAATATTTCTTATCATAAAAGGGTGCTGAGTTTTGTCAAATGCTTTTCCTGCATCTATCAAGAGAATCATATGGTCTTTTTTTTTATTTCTATTTATGTGTTGAATCATATTTATGAATTTATGTATGTTGAATCATTCTTGCATCCCTGGGGTGAAGCCCACTGGTCTTGGTTGATTATTTTTTTTCATGTGCCGCTGAATCAATTTTCCAGAATTTTATTGAGAATTTTTGCAACTATATTTGTAAGGGATATTGGTGTATAGTTTTCTTTTTTGTTGTGTTCTTTCCTGACTTTGGTATTAAGGTGATACTGGCTTCATAGAAGAATATGAGGAGCTTTCCTTCCTCCTTGATGTTATAAAATAATTTATGCAGTATGAGAATAAATTTTTCTTTATAGATCTGATAAAATTTGTCTGTGAAACCATCTGCTCTGAGACTTTTTGTTGGAAGATTTTTTTATTGCTGCTTCAATTTCATTACTCAATATTGGTCTGCCCAGGAGTTCTATTTCTTCCTGATTGAGGCTAGAGACATTGTGTGTTTCCAAGAATTTGTCCATTTCCTCAACATTTTCAAGTTTATGTACAAACGGCTTTTTATAGTATTCAGAGATGACATTTTATATATCCATGGTATCAGTTGGAATGTCTCCTTTTTCATTTCTGATTGAGCTTATTCAGGTCCTTTCTTTTCTGCCTCTGGTTAAGGTAGTGAGAGATCTATCAATTCTGTTTATCTTTCCAAAGAACCAAGTTTTTGTTTCATTAATCTTCTGTACAATTCTTTTGTTATCAATTTCATTTAGTACTGCTCTGACCTTAGTTATTTCTTTTCTTCTGCTGGGTTTAGGATTGATTTGCTTTTCCTTTTCTAATTCCTTGAGATAATTCATTAAATTGTTGATTTGTGATCTTTCTGTCTTTTTGATGTAGGAATTTAAGTCTGTAAAATTTTCTCTTAGGACTGCTTTTTCTAAATCTCACAAATTTTGATAACTTGTGTCCCCTTTTTCATGTAGATCAAAGAATCCTTTGATTTCCACTTAATGCCCTCCTTTACCAAATAATCATTCAGCGATAGGATGTTTAATTTCCATGACTTTGTGTAGAGTGAATATTTCCCTTGAAATTGATTTCTAATGTTATTCCACTATGGCCTGAGAAGATACATGGTATAATTTCTAGTTTTTAAAATTATTTGAGACATATTTTGTGGCCTGAAATGTGATCTAACACAGAGAATGTTCTGTATGCTGATGGAAAGAATAATGTATATTTGGTAGTTTTAAGGTAGAATGTTCTGTAAATGTCCATTAAGCCCATTTGCTCTAGAGTCCCATTTAAATCCAGTGTTTGTTTATTTATTTTCTGCTTCGAAGATCTGTCCAGTTCTGTCAGTGGGATGTGGAAGTCCCCATCTATTATGATTCTGCTGTTTCTTTATCACTTTATTTAGATCTAGTAAGGTTTGCTTTATGAATCTGGGTACACCTGTGTTAGGTGCATAAATATTTAGGATTGTTTTGTCTTCTTGTTGAATTGTTCTTTTCACCATTATATAATGACCATCTTTGTCTTTCTTTACTTTTATTGATTTAAAGTCTATGTTGTCTCATATGGAAATGGCTATCTATGCCAGCTTTATTTGGTTTGCATTTATATGAAATATTGTTTACCATCCCTTCACTTTGAGTCTGAATGAGTCATTTTTGGTTAGATGTCTTTTCTGGAAATAGAAGATACTTGGCTTTTATTTTTTTTTTATCCATTCAGCCATCCTATGTCTCTTGAGTGGGCAATTCAAGCTATTCACGTTTATTGAAAGAATTGATACGTGGGGTGGATTTCTGTTCATCCTGTTGAGTAGAACCTTATTGCTTTGTTTTATCCTTGAGCCATTATGTAATATTGGCTCTTAGCTTTATGTTTTGGGTGATTTTACCCTGGTGGGTGTCTATTGTGGTCATTGATATATAATGCAGATCTGAATACTTCCTGCAGGGCAAGTCTACTCTTGACACATTCTCTCAGTGTGCATTGCCTGAGAAAGTCTTCATTTCTCCTTCATATAAGAATATTAGTTTTGCAAGATATAAAATTCTAGGCTGGCCATTATTCTGTTTGAGAAGACTGAGAATGGGGCCCCAATCCCTTCTGGTTTGTAAGGTCTCAGTTGAGAAGTCTGAAGTTAGTCTCATCGGTTTTCCTTTGTAAGTTACTGGCTGCTTCCTGTCTTATGGCCTCTTTCATATTTACTTTGGCCACGTAATCTGATGATTACGTGTTGTGGTGATTGCCTCATCACGATCAATCTCTGAGGGGTCCTTTGAGTATCTTGTACCTGGATATCTAGATTTCTAGGAAGGCCAGGGAAATTTCCCTCAATTATTCCCTCAAATAGATTTTCCAACACTTGTGTATTTTCTTCTTCATCCTCAGTGATTCCTATCCTTATTTTAGGACTTTTTACATAATCCCATATTTCTTGTAGGTTTTCTTCATTTCTCTTATTTTTCAGATCTTTCTTTCTGACTGACTTATTTAACTTTAAAAGTATTGTCTTCAAGCTCTGAGATTCTTTGTACTGCCTGATCTAGCCTCTTTTTAAGTTTTCCCATTGTGTTTTGTATTGTCTTGAATGAATATTTCATTTCAAGAAGTTCTATTTGATTTTTTTTAATAATTCTATTTCCTTAGTAAATTTTTCATTTTTTCCTGTATTGTTTTGTGATTTCTTTTCGTGAGTTTTTATTTTCTCTTGTATTTCACTGAGCTTTCTTACAATCCATATTCGAATTCTTCATCTATCATTTCCATCTTTTCATTTTGGTTGATATCCATTAATAAGGAGTTTTTGTTTTCTTTCAGGAGTGTCCATTCTCTCTGATTTTTCATGTTTCCTCTGATTCCTTCTCATTTGGCCTCTTTATTGATTCTGGGGGGTGCCCAATCTGGCTTATGGAACTGTCTCTGGGTCACCGAAGATCAATCCTGAGCATGCCAAGGAGAGGAGTGCTTGTTCTGGGTTGCCTATGGGGTGTTCTAGCAGGTTTGGTGAACTTCTCAGTTTACCTCTGACCTGCTGTCTTCACCTCTTGCCAATAGTGTGTAGTGAGTTAGGTCCCCCGGCTTACTCTCAGTGATGGTGGGTGGTATCATGAGTGTCAATCAGCCACACCCTGTTTACTCAAGTTGGAAGATGCTAGGATGAGCTATATCATTCTACCTGTCATTGGTAGATGTTTGTGTAATAGAGCCAGATGCTTAGATGTTATTTTGTGTCTGTGGTAGACTCTAGGCCCCTAGGCAGAGTACTTGAGTGCACCAAGCTTTAGGAGGGACCCTACATCTACCAGGGCATTTCTTGATGTCCACCACCACTGAGGTAGGGGTAAGGATAAGGCAGTTTGTGGCTAGGCTGTGGGAACCTGAAAGACTTTGCAAAGCCTTGGCTCAAAAGTTGCTTTTCTGGCCAGTAAACAGAGCTGCTGTTAGAAGGTTCAGGATAAGCTCTCCAAACCAGGAGAACTATTCATGGGGAAGGGGTTAAAGACTTGCATGCTGTGGCCCCAGGCTGGGTTCTTTCTGCCCTTATCCAGTAGGGGAGTTTTTCTGTGCTCCCCCAATGGCCACTCCTGGTCCCTCACACACCCCATAAAATTGAGTTAGTAAATGTTTAATGTGTGTGCAAATTGACCTCCTTGTCAGTAGGAGACACTTGCTGGAAGGAACAAGCTGCAATATTGTTTTGGGATCCTGTGACCAGCTCAAGTCCTGCAGAAGAAGCACTGAAATGCCCTGGGTGGTGGGTGGGGCCCTGGAACTTGCAGGTGAGTCTTTACTCTCTGCCAAGCAGAGCCAGGTGGGGGACTATGGCTGGGTAAGGCTGGGTTGGGTGAGCCTGCCCTCAGGCTCCACAAAAGCTGGCAAGGTAGCTCTTTTGGCAGGGGTCAAAAAGTCTGCTTCTAGCTTCTGAAAAGAGCCACGAGGGAGGGGCTGAAGTGGCCCCACCCAACTAGAAAGTCTGCTTGTGGGGGCAGGCCACCGAAATTCACAAACTGGCAGTCTGCAGTGGCCTCACTCCTCTAAACTCTCCTCTGCTCTACAACCTCCCCCAGGCATCTGCCAGCAGGCAGGAACCCAAGCCACGCAAGCTCCCCCATGATTGTGCTGTGGGCCAGGATAATCCTCACCCAGGATCCCGGCCTGAGCTGAGAGTGTGGTGCTCTCATTGTGGAAGGGATGTCCCTCAAGCACACTGCACTAAGACCCACATTGCACTGTCCTGTCTCCCCCCAGATCTGTTCACATGGGCTCTTTGTCTCTTGAGACCAAGAAGATCATGCCAGGAGAAGCACACTGGTCCCAAATCGCCCACGGGGTCCCCAAACAAGATCAATGTCCCTCTGCCCAGGGCATGCCCCTCTTTTATCAGGTCACCAGACAAACAGCACCAGGAAGGGCTAGCAAGCAGGGAGCTCACAGTCTGAGCACCCCTCTATCCACTGAAAGACCTCAAGAGGAAAGGCCTGAGCCCCACTCTCTATGGAAGCCTCTGTGTGATGGCTCAATTGTCTCTTTTACCAACCACAGATGAGGTGGGGAATGTGGGAAAAGATTCTGTATGAAGGATAGCTAGCACTCTGGCACTCTGGTCATCTCTAATCCTCTTTCTAGGAGGCAGTCCTCCCAGAATGTCCAGGCTCTGGAGTCACACAGATCACCCAGGACCCACTGGAACCCTGTGGCTCCTGCAGTCCAGGCTGGAGTTGGGAAATGTCTGTGTGGGAACAGGCAGGATGAAACCAGAGGAGTCAAAGACCCCTGGGAAGGACAAAGGCACATGGGAGGTAGAGAAGCAATATAGTGCCTGTTGTCTCCAGCTCAGATCTGTGAGGGCAGGAAATGCCCCAGGGGGATTGGGAGCCTGGTTCCCTGTACACAAGAAGTTCCCAGTTCACTGGCAGCAGCAGCCTCTGGACAGAAATTCATCAGCTCAGAAACCCTATCAGAGATGCAAGAGAGGGAGAAACAAAGCACTCCACCTACCCTAATTGCTGTACCCCAAGCCTCTCAGGGGTTGATCTTTGCCTGTACTTTGCTCCTTCTTGTTCTTCACTGCAGCTTCCTCCTGTGGAGTGTCTCCAAGACTCTAGCACCTGTTTTTCAGACCTATGTCCAATCTCTGTTTGTCCAGTTTTTCTCTTTCATCTAAAACTTCTTCTTCATACTGAGATGCTCTGGCAGCTAGTCCTCTGGTCAGCCATCTTGCCCAGAAGTTGTCTTTTTTTTTTTTTTTTTTAATGTTGCTACTAGACAATTTAAAATCACATAAACTCACATTATGTTTTTACTGGACAGTGCTAGTCTCTGGCATCCCTGACAAATGGTGACATTGCTTCTGCTTAAACATGCAGCTCATTACCCCTCTAGTCAGCCCCAACCATTATTGGACTGCTCTATGTGTTAAAGATGATTTTTTGCCTGGACATCTAAAATCCACCACTTTGAAACTTCCATCTATTGGCACAGTTCTGCCTCCTGTGTATCACAGAGTATCTACTCCTCATTCATATTCAGCTCTTCTAATTTGTTACTGGAAGATTGCCATGCAACCTACCTCTCAAATCTTATGTAATAGAACATCACAGATAGTTTTGATTGGTGCTTTGTTGATGGGATCCTGTATTCACATTAGCAACAGTTACAGGTTCATTAGCTGTGATCTTTTGGTGTCCAGTGCAAAACATGGCTTCATCTCCTTGTGAAGCTGCAGATGAAGTATAGACTTCTGCTTGAGACTGGGAAGTTCTCTGTCCCATAAGCTGTGACCAGAAGAGAAGCAGAAGTTAAGGTCACGTAGCAGGGATGCTGTCGCCTGCCTTTATTCTATCATGGGAAATGAACATAGACTTTGGGATGAGAAAAGGACAGTTGTCAACATGAAATGGCAGCTCTAAATCCATTTTCAGCAGACAACAGTCTGTTCCAACCTAACCTGCTCCAGTGTTAACCTCATGGAGGCAGACTGGTGCTGACACAGGTGAAGTGATTTTCTTATCATTGCTGTCCTTAATGAAATACCAAGAAATTTAATCTTCCTTTTTAAATTTAAAAATCTAAACAAGTAAGGTAGAATGCAGCAGATTGCTGTTTAAGTATATCATAAATATTTCAAGTTTCCATCTCTTGATGCCTGTTTTCATGATTAAACAGAATTCAAATCTTTCAAGAAAAAGTGTCATGGTTTAAAAGACTATTGCTTGTGTTTTTGATGTATTTAAAGTATTTTCATTGCAATTTTGTGGCCATCCATGCTAAATTAAGCCTCTTTAATTGGGATTCTTCTCATTCTAGGAAATTAAAACTCTTAAAAATAAAAACCAATCTGTCCAAAACCAACTGCATTTTCACTTCTTGTTTCAACTTAAATTGCATCACTAATTCCTGGGATCCACATTTTAATGTAGTAATCAAATAAAAATTGTTCTGATCTACGGATTTCCTAATGGAAAAGTTAAATAAGACAAGTTCAAAAGTTCATGTCAGACATTAATTAGAGGATCCAGGTTTTTTGGACACATTAATACACTCCAATCATCCAAACTCGTAACTTAAGAAGGAATAAATTGTGTGGTGATGAAACTAATTCAAAATATCAATGGATGCTAAGGCACTCCATAGCACTTTTAACCCCCTCAATTCTCTTGTTTCAATTACTATCAACAGCCACAGATTGAAGTTCTGTCTACATGATGCCCTAAACATTAGTTAATTCAGTTCATTGAACCCAGTTGATTCAATATGAAAAAATACAAATCAATGATTTGACCAGCTAATATTACCAAAATAGTTGGTCAGAGAGCTGTAGCTTAAGAAAATTTTATAGAGACAGCCTGAAAAGCCAGGGCTGTCATCCCATCTTATTACTCCCTCAACAAGTCATTTTTATCCTTTCCATTTACAGCAGCCTTCAGCACCCTATGGTGCCTCTTTTCCCCCCTCTGTGTCAGCAAGCCCAAAGTTTCTGAAATCTCGTCTCTCCACCATCCTTGAGCAATTAAAAGAGTTTAGTTTATTCCTCCAAACAGTTTAGAGATTCAACCATCCTCTGAAAAGCTTCCCAATTTATACCTTCTCACCTTCTACCACAGAATATGTAGGCACTGTAGTCCACGGTGACCTTTCTCTGTGTGGCAGATGGACTCTAAGGTGACTCCCAATGATTCTCGCCTTCTGTTAGTAGTATTCATGCCTTCGCATCATCCCCCACCCCCTTGAGTGTGGACGGTACCTAAGATTTGCTTCTAACTGACAGGATATGTCAAAGATGATTACATGCCCATCCCATGATGCATTACATTATGTGGCAAACTTGCTGGGATGTCGCTCCCAAGACATATAAGACTGGGAGGCTGAACATGCGTAGGAGAAAACTGAGGGGGCCCAAAGCTCTCTCCAAACATCCCTGCTGACTGGGTGACTGCATGCATAGGCTAGAAATATCTGGAAAGCACAGAAGAAAGTAAGAACCAGGGAAGATTTGAAAATTGCCTGTATTTTTTTTTTTTTTTTTTTTTTGAGACAGAGTCTCGCTTTCTTGCCCAGGCTAGAGTGAGTGCCGTGGCGTCAGCCTCACTCACAGCAACCTCAGACTCCTGGGCTCAAGCGATCCTCCTGCCTCAGCCTCCCGAATAGCTGGGACTACAGGCACGAGCCACCATGCCCGGCTGATTTTTATATTATATATATTAGTTGGCCAATTAATTTCTTTCTATTTTTATGGTAGAGACGGGGTCTCGCTCAGGCTGGTTTTGAACTCCTGACCTTGAGCAATCCGCCCGCCTCGGCCTCCCAGAGTGCTAGGATTACAGGCGTGAGCCACCGCGCCCAGCCATGCCTGTATTTTTAATGTACTCCATAACCCACACACAGACGCATCAGCAAAGGATAGGATATTGACTGTTTTTTTCTGTCGCTTGGTCAATTCAGGTTGCTATAACAAAATACCATACACTGGATGGCTTAAACAACACACATGCACTTCTCACAGTTCCAGATGATTGAGGTGCCAGCAAGATACCAGCAGTGCCTGGTGAGCCCTCTTCCTAGTTTGCAGATGACTATCTTCTTATTCTATCTTCACATGGTAGAGAGAGATATCAAGTTTTCATGGCTCTTCCTATTAAGGTACTAATCACATTCATGAGTGGTTCACTCCCATGATCTAATTACCTCCCAAAGGCACCACCTCCTAATACCATCACATTGGGCATTAGGATTTCAACATATAAAATGTGGGAAGACACAAACATTCAGTTCAAAACAAGTGTTTGAGCAAACCTCTAACCAATCATTGAGTAACCTCTGAGTTACGCAGATATATCAGTGACCTCTAGGATCTAAGATTAGAAAAAGTAAAAATAGAACTTTAAAAAAGAAAACTAAGCAAAGACTTCAGCAACCACTTACCAAGATTAAGTCCAGACAAGTTATTTTAACACAAAACAAATCAAATCAACAACAACTATAAATTACAAGGTGGAAAAAAAGCAGAATCCAGTATTTCTGTAGTATATTATCAAAAATGTCCAGTTTTCAACAGCAATGACAAAAGTTAGATATGCAAAGATATGAGGTATGACCCATACTCCAGGGGGAGAAAAAAGTAGTAAGCAAAAATTATCTCTGAGTGGGATCAGACAGCAGAAAAAGACTTCAAAGTACCAATTTTAAAAATGTTCAAATTTTTTTAAATCATGTTTAAAAATTAAAAGGAAACTATCATGACAATGACTCAACAATAGAAAGTCTCAATAAAGAAATATAAACTATAAAAATAACCAAATGAATAATCTAGATTGGAAACCTACAGTAACTGAAATGAAAATTTCAATAATTGATTCAATAATAGACTTGAAATGGCAAAAGATAGATTCATTAAACTTGAGAAATAGAAATTACTCAATCTGATGAATGACAACAAAAAAAATTAAAGAAAAAATAGACAGAACCTCAGTGACCTGGTGACAATATGAAACATAGCAACATAAATATAATTAGGGTTCCAAAAAGACAGGCAAGAGAAGTGGCAAAAAATTTTTTTGAAGAATAACCCATAATTCTCAAATTTAGTGAGAAAAAATAATCTATACATCCAAGAAACTTGAGAAACTCCAAGGAGGATAAACACAATAAGATTCCCACCTAGACACAACACATTAAGACTTTTGAAAGTCAAAGAGAAACTCTTTAAAACAGTAATAGAAAACAACTCATCACATACAAAGAAATCAAAGCAAAATTTACAGCTGCCTTATCAAAAACAGTGAAGGCTAAAGGCAATGAAATGATGTACTTGAAGTGCTAAGAAGGAAATACAAAGTCAACCAAGAATTCTATATCCAACAAAATAAAGGTGAAAATGAAGATGAAATAGAGACATTCCAAGATGAATAAAAGAAAAAAGACAGAAAATTTGTTGCTAGCAGATATACCTTACAAGGAATGCTAAGGAAAATTTTTCAAGCTAAAAGTAAATAACACCAGACAATAGTTTGAATCAAAAGGAAGAAATAAAGAGCATCAGAAATGGTAAATATGTAAATAAATATAAAAGACCGCGTGAATATGTTACTTCTCTTATTTCTCCTTATGTATTTAAAAGATACAAAATTGTATAAAACAATAATTATAACACTGTGTTGTCATGTTTCTAATACATGTATATATATTACATGAAACAATAATTGCACAAAGACAAAAAAGAAAATAGAGCTATATTGGAACAAAATTTGTATAGTTTATCAGAATTAAGCCAATATTACCCTGAGGATTGATTAGATTGTGATAAAGTAAGATACATATTGAAATCCTTGAAAGTACCACAAAGAAAATAACTTTAAAAATAAAGTTTAGGAATAACACCGCCAGACAGAGTGTCTCTGCAGAAAAGACAGATTCTAGCAGAAATTAGAGGAAAGAAGCAAGAAGACGAGCATACAGCAGACAAAAGCCGGAAGGAGGGGTACCTGAGACCCCGGGAGACTCCACGGGAGGAGGCTGCGGAGGAGAACTGGAGGCTGAGACCACCGGAGCAGCCCGGAGACCAGCGGCAAGGGTAGGTGGATTTGCTGTTTCCCCTCCCCTGCATTCGGGACTGCTGGTGGGCTCCCCAGCAGGTGGAGAGACCTGCGGACATCAGCCCAGAGACGGCCGACGCCAGCCAGCGGTGAGCCTGTAGCAGACGTGGCACCAGGTTCCCAACTTCCTCCGGGCACCTCCGTGTGCACAGACCCGAGCTGCGCGGCAGGCGCCATATTGCTTCCTCCTCCCCTCCGCCGACCCTACCCGCGGCTGCCCAGAGAGACAATACAGCCACCAGCCAGAGGCACCTCCAGGGAACAAGACCTTCCCGTTTGGGACCCTACACCTGACTCAGGGGAACTCAGACTGTGAGCTCCCTACCCGCCCGCCCTCCCAGGTGCTGCTGGCATGGTGTTTCCAGGAGAACGGTGCCGATTCAGAGGCTGAGAGACATAGACCCAGCTTGGGCTCCCTGTGGGTGAATTGGGACTGGAAATCCTCTCTCTGGTGGGGATACAGTTTGAACTCTGGGACTCAGAGGTCGCACCTGCAGACAAGATCCCCTGCACCGAGGGCTAGCATTGCCCGGGGCACAGAAGGGTTATACGTGAACAGCCTACTGAGGTGTGTGTGCCTCCAGGGGTGGATCGGCATCCTAGAGGGCAACCCTCCTCCCAGGAGGAGGCCGTGCGCCCAACCCAGGTGGCGTTCCTGTGCAGGAAAACTTCCCGCCGGCATCACAGTCCGGGGAGGCCTGGTGGCTTGTGGTCTGGCCTGCTGGCAGAGGCCCAGGAGTAGCTGCGGAGTTGGGGAGGGTGGAAAGAAGCGAGGCCCGCACCAGACTGCGGGTCTCAGACAGCCTCTCCCCACACGCACACTTTCTGACTGAGCGGGACCATTCCAGCCCCACCCTGACAGCTTTCCCTGGAAGCAGAGGACAGAACTTTGACCCCTGCTAATGGCCTGAAGGCAGGCTTACCCAACCCAGCTCCGCCCGGAACAAGAGCTGTTAACAGGACACAAAATCAACAGTATAGCCTGTTCCTCCAAGCAAACGCCACGTACTGACAGGGACGGCATCTTGCACAGCCTTTCCACGGCACCCACTGACTCAATATACAGGGAGTGGTCCAATTTCACCCACAGACACCACCTAATGCCTCAGAAACTAAACAAGGTGTGTGAATACCCAAACAGTAACCTAAGGAAAGAAACAACAACTGATCGACATGGGAAGAAATCAGCGAAAGAACTCAGGAAATATGAAGAACCAAACAGAAAACACACCCCCAAAGAGGAGCACTAGCCCCCTAGAAACGGACACCAACCAAAATCAGGCAACCAATATAACAGAAAAGGAATTTCGTATGTGGATCATAAGAACACTCACCCAGCTGCAACAACAACTCAATAACCAACACAAAGAAACCACAAAAAGTCTCCAGGATATGGGAAAAGAAATAGATACAATGAAGAAAAGTGTAACCGAACTCCTAGAAATGAAGAATCAATTCAAGGAACTGCAAAATACAGTGGAAAGTCTCAAGAACAGGGTAGATCAAACAGAAGAAAGAATCTCAGAGCTTGAAGATAACACCCTCCAATTAAATAAATCAGTCACAGAAATACAGCAGAGAAACAAGAGAAAAGACCAAAGCCTACAAGAGCTGTGGGATTATATGAAGAAACCTAATGTGAGAGTCATAGGGTTACAAGAAGGGGAAGAAGACAACACTCAAGGGTTGGACAAGCTGTTTGAAGATATAATAGAGGAAAATTGTCCAGGCCTTGCTCAAAATCTTGATATACAAGTTCAAGAAGCTCAGAGGACCCCTGGGAGATTCAACGCAAACAGGAAGATGTCACGACATGCAGTCATCAGACTGACCAAAGTATCAACTAAAGAGGCCCTTCTAAGAGCTGTAAGACAAAAGAAGCAAGTAACATACAAGGGAAAGCCAATTCGAATAACATCAGACTTCTCTAATGAGACTTTACAAGCAAGGAGAGACTGGGGCCCCATTCTCATTCTTTTGAAACAAAACAATGCCCAGCCTAGAATATTATTCCCTGCAAAACTAAGCTTCGTATATGAAGGAGAAATAAAAACATTCTCAGACAAGCAAAGGATCAGAGAATTCACCAAGACAAGACCAGCCCTACAAGAAGTACTTAAAACAGCATTACGCACGGAACATCATAATAATAACCCACGAATATAAAAACAACCAAAACCCAAAGATATTAAAGGCCAGATATTACAATGGCTCAAGACAGAAATCATAGCAACAACATCCAACCCAACAGAATGATCAGTAATCTACCTTACCTATCAGTTCTCTCAATAAATGTGAATGGCTTAAACTCTCCACTCAAGAGACATAGGCTGGCTGAATGGATAAGAAAATACAGGCCAAATATATGCTGTCTTCAGGAAACACATCTAACCTGCAAGGATGCATATAGACTAAAAATAAAAGGGTGGAGATCAATATTCCAAGCAAATAGAAGCCAAAAGAAGGCTGGTGTGGCAGTTCTAATTTCAGACGATTTAGTTTTTAAACCAACAGAAGTTGTAAAAGACAAAGAGGGTCATTATATAATGGTGAAGGGCACAGTCCAACAAGAAGAGATAACAATTTTAAATATATATGCACCCAACTTAGGTGCACCCAGATTCATAAAGCAAACCTTACTGGAGCTAAGCAAATGGATTAATAGCAACTCCATAATCACCAGAGATTTCAACACCCCACTGACGGCACGAGACAGATCCTCCAAACAGAAAATTAATAAAGAAATAATGGACTTAAACAAAACTCTAGAACAATTGGGTCTGACAGACATCTACAGAACATTCTACCCAAAATCCACTGAATATACGTTCTTCTCATCAGCTCACGGGTCATTCTCTAAGATTGACCATATCCTAGGACACAGAGAAAATCTCAAGAAATTTAAAAAAATAGAAATCATACCATGTACCTTCTCAGATCACAGTGGAATAAAACTAGAAATCAACCCTAACAGAAACTCACATTTCTACACAAAAACGTGGAAATTAAACAACCTCCTACTAAATGATTACTTCATAAATGAAGAAATCAAGATGGAAATAAAAAAGTTCTATGAAGAAAACGATAATGGAGAGGCAAGTTATCAACTCCTCTGGGACACAGTTAAAGCAGTTCTGAGAGGAAAGTTTATCTCCATAAATGCTGATAACCAAAAGACAAGAAGATCACAAATAGACAATCTAATGAAACGACTCAAAGAGCTGGAAAAAGAAGAACAGACCAACCCCAAACCCAGCAGAAGAAGTGAAATCAACAAGATCAAATCAGAACTAAACGAAATTGAAAACAGGAAAGCTATTCAGGAGATTAATAAAACAAAAAGTTGGTTCTTTGAAAAAATAAACAAAATTGACACACCATTGGCTAAGCTAAAGAAAAGCAGAAAAGAGAAATCTCTAATAAGCTCCATCAGGAACAAAAAAGGAGATATCACAACTGATCCCAAAGAGATACAAGATACAATTTATGAATACTACAAAAATCTTTATGCACACAAACTAGAAAATGTGGAGGAAATGGACAAATTTCTAGAAACACACAGCCTCCCTAGGCTCAACCAGGAAGAAATAGATTCCCTGAACAGACCAATCTCAACAGCTGAAATAGAAACAGCAATTAAAAATCTCCCTAAAAAGAAAAGTCCCGGTCCAGATGGCTTCACACCTGAATTTTACCATACTTACAAAGAAGAACTAGTACCTATCTTGCAGAAACTATTCCACAACATCGAGAAGAACGGAAACCTCCCCGACACCTTTTATGAAGCGAATATTACTCTGATACCCAAACCAGGAAAGGATGCAACAAAAAAAGAGAACTACAGACCAATATCCCTAATGAATATAGATGCAAAAATTTTCAACAAAATCTTAGCTAACCGAATCCAGACACTTATCAAAAAAATAATCCACCACGACCAAGTGGGCTTCATCCCAGGGATGCAGGGATGGTTCAACATACGTAAATCTATAAATGCAATTCACCACATAAACAGAAGCAAAAACAAAGACCACATGATTCTCTCAATAGATGCAGAAAGAGCTTTTGACAAAATTCAACACCCTTTCATGATACGAACACTTAAGAAAATAGGCATAGAAGGGACATACCTAAAAATGATACAAGCCATATATGACAGACCCATAGCCAACATCATACTGAATGGGGAAAAATTGAAATCATTCCCACTTAGAACTGGAACCAGACAAGGCTGCCCACTATCTCCACTTCTGTTCAACATAGTGCTGGAAGTCTTGGCTACAGCAATCAGATAGGAAAATGGAATCAAAGGTATCCAAATATGGGCAGAAGAGATCAAACTTTCACTGTTCGCTGATGATATGATATTGTATCTAGAAAACCCCAAGGATTCAACCAAGAAATTCCTGGAACTGATCAATGAATTTAGTAAAGTCTCAGGATACAAAATCAATACACAGAAATCAGAGGCATTCATATACGCCAACAACAATCTAATTGAGAACCAAATCAAAGACTCAATTCCCTTCACAATAGCAACAAAGAAATTAAAGTACCTAGGAATATACTTAACCAAGGATGTAAAAGACCTCTACAGGGAGAACTATGAAACACTGAGGAAGGAAATAGCAGAGAATGTAAACAGATGGAAATCCATACCATGCTTGTGGATCGGCAGACTCAATATCATCAAAATGTCTATACTACCCAAATTGATCTACAGATTCAATGCAATACCTATTAAAATCCCATCAGCATACTTCACAGATATAGAAAAAATAATTTTACGCTTCATATGGAACCAAAGAAGACCCCGAATATCAAGAGCAATTCTAGGCGATGAAAACAAAATGGGAGGCATTAATATGCCAGATATCAAACTATACTACAAAGCTGTAGTAATTAAATCAATATGGTATTGGCACAAAAATAGGAATATTGACCAGTGGAACAGATGTGAGAATCCTGATATAAAACCATCCTCATATAGCCATCTAATCTTTGACAAAGCAGACAAAAACATACGCTGGGGAAAAGAATCCCTTTTCAATAAATGGTGCTGGGAAAACTGGATAGCCACCTGCAGAAGGCTAAAACAGGACCCACACCTTTCACCTCTCACAAAAACCAACTCACGCTGGATAACAGGCTTAAACCTAAGGTATGAAACTATTAGAACTCTAGAGGAAAATTTGGAAACACTCTCCTAGACATCGGCCTGGGCAAAGAGTTTATGAAGAAGTCCCCAAAGGCAATCACAGCAGCAACAAAAATAAATAAATGGGACATGATCAAACTACAAAGCTTCTGCACAGCCAAAGAAATAGTCATGAAAGTAAACAGACAACCTACAGAATGGGAGAAAATTTTTGCATCCTATGCATCCAATAAGGGACTGATAACTAGAATATACTAAGAACTCACGAAAATCAGGAAGAAAAAATCAAATAACCCCATTAAAAAGTGGGCAAAGGACTTGAACAGAAACTTTTCTAAAGAAGACAGAAGAATGGCCAACAAACATATGAAAAAGTGCTCAACATCTCTAATCATCAGGGAAATGCAAATCAAAACCACAATGAGATATCACTTAACCCCAGTGAGAATGGCCTTTATCAAAAAATCTCCAAACAATAAATGCTGGCGTGGTTGCGGAGAGAGAGGAACACTCCTACACTGCTGGTGGGACTGCAAACTAGTTCAACCTCTGTGGAAAGCAATATGGAGATACCTTAAAACGATACAAGTGAATCTACCATTTGATCCAGCAATCCCATTGCTGGGCATCTACCCAAATGATCCAATGACACTCTACAAAAAAGACACCTGCACTCGAATGTTTATAGCAGCACAATTCATAATTGCAAGGCTGTGGAAACAGCCCAAGTGCCCATCAATCCAAGAATGGATTAATAAAATGTGGTATATGTATACCATGGAGTACTATTCAGCTCTAAGAAACAATGGTGATATAGCACATCTTATATTTTCCTGGTTAGAGCTGGAACCCATACTAGTAAGTGAAGTATCCCAAGAATGGAAAAACAAGCACCAGATATATTCTCCAGCAAACTGGTATTAACTGAGTAGCACCTAAGTGGACACATAGGTACTACAGTAATAGGGTATTGGGCAGGTGGGAGGGGGGAGGGGGGCGGGTATATACATACATAATGAGTGAGATGTGCACCATCTGGGGAATGGTCATGATGGAGACTCAGACTTTTGGGGGGAGGGGGGGAAATGAGCATTTATTGAAACCTTAAAATCTGTACCCCCATAATATGCCGAAATAAAAAATAAATAAATAAATAAAATAAAGTTTAAAATCAACAGAGGAATTTAGATGTTACAATAAAAACATTATCCAAAATATTTGTTTAACAAAAGATCATAAAAAAAGAAACAAAAAGACATGAAACATATAGAAGAGAAATGGCAAAATGACATGTAAAGATGAGTATGCAAATAATTATAAGAAGTGTGAATGGACAAAAGATTCCATTCAAAAGGCAGAGATTGTCAGAATAGATTGATTTTTAAAAGGAGCAAGATCCAATTATAAAGTGTCTACAAGTAAAGGTTGAAAGTAATTACACAGGAAAAAGATATTCCATGAAAATAATAGCAAGAGAGCTGGAACGTCTGTATTAACATCAGAAAAAAAAAATAGATTTTCAAAAAAGAAATATAGTTACCTATAATGAGGGGATTTCATAACAATCAAATGATCACTATATCAAGACGATATATATACCTAACAACAAAATCCCAAAAGGCCTATATGCTAAGTTAAAGAAGCCAGTAACACAATACCATATATTATATGATTACATTTATGTAAAATGTCCACAATAGGCAAATCTATAGAGAAAGAAAGTCGATCAATGGTTACTTAAGATGGGTGGGGCAGTGGGGAGGCTGAGGGGTGGGGAGTGACTGTTAATAGGCATGGAGTTTATTTTTTGGAATTATGTGAATGCTCTAAAATTAGATTGTGGTGACGTTTGCACAGCTCCATGGATATACTAAAAATCACTGAATTGTGCACTTTAATGAGTGAATTGTATACTATGTGAGTTATATCTCAATAAAACCATTTTTTAAAAGTCTTATATACTATGATCAAGAGGAATTCATTCCAAGAATGCAAGATTAGTTAACATCCAGAAATACAATCTTTCCCTACTTCTTTTCCTTGTTAAAAATAATACTTCCATGAATAGAGATATTGTCATCTTTTTAGAGAGTTTTTAAGGGATAATACATCACTCTTTTCTTTGAGTTTAAAATCAGACTGGAAAATGGCACAGGAAACAGAAAAATGGAAATAAGAATATAAGCCTTATTCCTCATAAATTCAATTGAGGAGCATAGCTTTAGACAGGCAACTATATTGGTTTTCCAATCCCTGTCTCCCAAATTCAGCACCCTCCCAAATGGACAACCAGGCGTCTCTCCCCCATGGGGCTGGTACTGAAATAAGTGGCAGAGAGCCAACAATGCTTGCTGCAGGCAGGCTGGTTCTACAATTCTCACCTTCACACTACCACCACCACCCTCCAAAAAAAAGAATATGGGGCTAAACTCAAATGCTCCCAAACTCAGCAAAGACATTTTAGTCCATCTAAATGCAAACATAAGAAATGGAGATACATACTCGCCTAACAAACTCAAGTAGTTTTACTGAGTAGCTTACACTAGACATATGAAAATCATAACTAAAACTTACTATTATTATAAATAAATGTTTGTGGAATAGATAAATGATTAAGAATAATCACATTTAACAGTATAGTACTGAATTGTTTTTATCCTATCTGGGGTAATTTTTTCTAAAATGTACCATCTATTTTTTGAGGGGCACCTTGGGGGTGATAAGAACTTTAGAATAAAACCCTGGCCCATCCCAATACTCCTAAGGGATTGTCACCTGTTTTACAGAATGACGCAGTACTGCTTCACTATGCATCTACTAATGTAGAAGGCTGCCTGTTGAATTACTTAGCAAAGTTGAAAAAAACACCTATGAGAAGGTCCATCAGGGTGATCCAGGGAGCAGTAACAGAAGGGCACAAAAAAGAGAATTGGTCTTGTAATTGCATTCTGTCAAGCAGCTAGATAAGGAGCCAGCAGTTTTGCATTAGAATGCATTTGGTTATCCCATTTACAATGGGCTGGTAATCCCATAAATATTTATTGCTGAACTAAAGAAGGCAGCATAAGCTTTTACCCTTTGAGAAAGGTCTGTAACATGCAGGGTGTCAATGAAGGATGAAACCCTGATGATTTGGTTACTTCTTAATATGTTAAAGTCTGGACTGTGCTTGGCACATGTGAACAGTCTGAATGCAGTTGTCAGAGGCTCGTTCCCCGAAGGCGATTGTAAGCTTCTGCTTCAGTGGGTGAGCTATCAACCCCACAGCTGCTCTCTACCCTGACCTGAAGCAGGACAATGTAGAACCCAGGGATTAGCAGATTTAACCTTGAATGGTTGGAAATAGGGATCAATCCCTTATGAATAAAATGAATACAAGAACAGTAGGAGAAAGACAGAAAAAGAAAATGCTCTCCTTTGAGATGATTCTGTATCTGTGTACATTACATAATGTTAATCCTTCACTGTGGCTTGGAGAAAATAATTGATGCTTTTTTTGAAAGGCTTGGCATTGCTCAAGCAATAAATATATTCCATTTCCAATTCTATATGTTGTATGTGTCAAATAAGTATTAACATATCACTTATGCACTTACAGTTTCACAGATTTGGGCAGCTAATAATAAAAACACAAAAATAAAAAAGACCAAAACCAGCTGTTAACAAAACAAAGAAAACAGTCAAAAATAAGAAGGGAAAAGCAGAGGGAGAGAACACAAGTTGCTGACCAAGAAAATCTACAATAGCTAAACACAGTGTTTAATGACAAACTTCCTTTGCAACCAGAGCAAAAGGAAAACTCAGTGAATGAATACTATCATCATGTTATTTTAAAAAGTTATGAGAACTTTACAAAGCTGCACATTAAAAGCACCATTTGTTTTTCTTGCGGATTGGTGTGATGATGAGTACCAGTAGGCAGTGAGCAATGGGCTCGTGTGTGTGTGTGTGTGTGTGTGTGTGTGTGTGTGTGTGTGTGTGTGTGTGGTCTATTAACACTTCAGGGGAAATCTCCCAGAGTCTACTTGTGATTTTGAAGATTGGAGTTTCCATGAAAAGCAGAAATTCTGAAAGAAAAATAATATTCTCTCTCAGGCATCTGCTATACAGCTGGTACTGGGTATGCACAGAGAACACGACAGACATGGTCCTGCCCTCACTGCACTTAAAAGCTACTGAGAAAGACATGCCTTTGTACTTTGGACAAGTAATTGAAACTCTGATAAATGTGACCCAAAGTGATGGGTGCATGCTCCTTCTGCCACAAATAGCAAGGAGATTCTACTTGGCACTGGTTGACAGAGCGCTTTTCTCTGCCCACGTGCGAGGTGGTTAAGACAGCAGGGTCTGGAGTCACAGCAGCTAGATTTGAATCCCGTCTTGGCCAGTGACTAGCTCTGCAAGCTCAGCCGCTTTGCTCAGCCTCCCTGTATTCCAGATCCCTCATCTCTAAAGTGGGGATGACAGTGGTACCTGCCTCCTAAGTAATTATGTTATTGCCAGGATTAAATGGGTCTTCTCATGGCAGTCACGTGACTATGAGCATATTAGCAGAAGCTCCAGAGCCTCTGAGTGTTGGTATGGGAACTCTTTAAATGTCACTTCGGTTGCATCCCATTGGTCAAAGCAAGTCACAAAGCCAACACAGATCAGAAGGATGGGAAAATAGATTCCATCTCTTGATAGGAGGAGGTGCAAGGTACTGGAGCCATTTTTACAATCTTCCTTCCACATGGCAGCACTGATGGAAAGACCATCAGGATGGTAAAATGAACAGATCTTAGTGTTTGATTGGATGTTGGCAAGTAGAAGAAACAGGAAAAAAAGGAGCCAAAGATGATACCACGTTTTCTGTCCGGAGCAAATTAGTTGGATAGTTTTGCAAATCAGTTGGTACTGAATTGAGAATCAGCTCACAATTTAGCCTATAATTTTATAAAATTTCGTTATCATGTGGGTTTTTCAAAGGCCCAAATCAATGACTAAGGCTGTTGTGAGAATCATAATCCTCTACGTATTTAAATATTGTTGAATTTGCTTTGAATTTATACTTCAAAGTCTAAATGCATTCTTCAGTGATTACAGACTGAGACTTAAATTGCTTGTACTAGTTCTATTAGAACAAATTCCACATATATCCTCATTTACACCAATTATGTTGTTGTTTACAAGCAAAACATGAATGTCTGTCTTTCCAGGAAATAGATACAACAAAGCTATATCCAAATAGAGATTCTTGGTACTCTGCATATATCCTCAGTTCCCTAGCAACTGCAGTGGGAAATGTGTTGGCATCTTACCTTAATGGAATACTCCTGACAGTGTAAATGCCTACTCCTGACATGTGAGAATTAGTTTTAGGCTTTCATGCATATAGTAATTGAAAGCTTCTCTGTGACTATTATCCACATTCTTAACACAGATTACAGAAAAATTAAGATTACCTTCCCAAAAGTTCTCAAAAGTAAATATTATTGAATATATCTTGTTTGTTTTTGTTTTTGTGCTGGTTGTTCTATTTTTTTTAGACTTATTGAGGCATAACTGACAAATAAAAATTGTATATATCATAGATGCACAATGTAAAATTTTGATATATGTATTCATTGTGAGATGGTTACAATAGAGCAAATTAACATATCCATCATCTCACAGAGTTCTAGATATTACCACCTATTGAAGTAATTCTTGACCATGGATACTGATGTAAAAATTGGGACCTCTTAGCCTGAATCCTATCCATGTATATGAAAACTTGGTTTCACTGTGACTACTCCTAAATATCGACTATCTGTCCCGGTCTTCCTTTTCCTTAATTTAGACTCTGAACAGTTCCTTAACAGGTCTCCCTCCCTATATGTCCCTTTCTATGGGCTATTTTCTACATATTTCTAAAATGCAAATCCAATTATCATTAATAATTTTCCTACTTTAAAAAAACTGATGTCTCTACTTTACCACAAGATCCAATCCAAAACAGTATTTTCGGTGGATTCCAGAATAAATTAACAGATTCATTTAAGTTATTCTCAAACTTTCTCTTTCTCAAGAGAAAGAATACATTTACAAGAAAATTGGATTGTTATTTCAAAGGTCAGACTACTCATTTTCTTGACTATAATTCAAGCAGCATGTTCCACAATTATTTGAGTGGAGACATTGGATTTAAGTGGTATCTAGTGCTTCCATTTCAAAGTATTGGGGTTTATTTCTATTTTCCAGGCTTGTTTCATTCCACATGTCATGGTGGAGAATGATTGATAGGATCTTAGCACATGCTAACTGCCTTTTGGTTTTTAAATTTTTGAGTTGTAGTTCACTGACCCATTTATCAACTGGTGTCTCTATTTGAGTCCACTACCCCACCAGTAGGTTCATTATCTGTGACAGTAGAAATAACATGGCTACTTAGTGGTAGGAGGTGTGAGTGGGGCCACTTCCCTCAGAAGAGTATGCGCAGGCAGCTCTGCTCATTTCCCTCAGTGAGGTTGGCATGAGAGCCTCTGAGTCAGTTCTGAAGGTCTAAAAAGACCTAATCTCCAACATTTTGGTTGCAGCTGTAAGAACATCTAAGAAATGTGTCCTAATTTCATCACCTAGAATGTTTCTAATTGTCATGAAACCTGACATTTCTACATTAAATAATTCCTATCATTGCTAGAATATGAGCCCAAGGTGGGGGGAATCACTAATTAAGTTGCAACAGCAAGATGCCTTGTTTTATTAACTAAATCCTTCTGAGAATATAAACAATAGTTGACATTTATTTATTCCTTTTCTACCTACCTTCATTAGACATGCTTGAATATCTACTTTTTGGCCTTTAAAATAAAAGGCCTTTCTTACAATGCCAGCAGCCACTAGAACAAGTGAGCTGCTGTGCTTGCAGTAGCTTTTTCCCTTCTTCTTATCATCTCTTATGTCTTCTGTTTGCCACCATTAGCAGCATGTAATTTCTCTACAGGAAGTAAGATGGTTTGACCAGATATAGCCTCATAATGAGGTGATTATTTTTAACATGTGAAGATTCTAGTTTAGCTGCAATAAATATCAAATAGAGCATGATAAAATAATGTCAGAGGGGAGAGCCACAGTGGCCAACTAGAGATATCGCTTGTTGGACCATCCTGGCTAGAAGGTAGAATATTGGATTGAGTACAGTGGAGAAGAGTCACAGCTCAGTTATGGATCTCAGAGAGATATGACAGAGACATCTGGGAACCTCACAGAGAAAAACTGAGAAAATAAGATAGAGAGGAGAAGATAACAGTGTGGATCAAACCCAGAGAGGCTCAGAGCACAATGAAAGGATAAGGGGGATGTCCCCTCCCCTACATAGGTGCCTTCGGTGAACAGTGGGACACAAAGTACATTGGAGGAGCCTCCACCCTCCATGAGCCCAGGCATGACAGCTAAATAGGAATAGTGGGGTGAACCAGTGAACCCCAGGGGTTTAGGTGTCCTTAAGGGACACCGCATGGGAGAGTGCCACAGGAGACCAGAATACTGGCTTTCTTACACCTAAATACTTCCCCCTCTGCACCTCTCCTATTCATGGCATCAGAGTAGGTAATTTGAGGTCAGGCTGACCAATAACTGTGACCCTTCCCCACCCATTGTAGCAGCAAGAGTAGTCTGAATCAAGAAGCTTCTCTGTGATGGGTGGGCACTCTGGGCTGAGCCCACCATGGAGAACAAGAGCCCACTGGCATTTTGCAGGATTACACATGGGTGGCTTAGACAGGCAGGCCAGTCCTGGTGTCCCCTGGACATGAGAGCAATACAGGGAGATGCAGAGGGGAGGACACAGTCCTGGACTAGGATGATGAGGAAGCCTTCATGGACATATCTGACAGGAAAGCATGGAGAGGTGCTGAGGAATGGGGAAATGTGAGCACACCCATCCACAACCCTTGCTAGAGAACCGCCATATTGGATACGGGTATGGCAGTCAAAGGGAATAGCCTAGCCCCTGGTAACCCTGGTAGCCCATGTCAGCCACATGCCTTAGGCATGCTGGCTGAATATGAGCAGAGACCCCTACTCCCACTCATTACAATAGGGAACACAGCTTGAGCCAAGAAATTCATAACTGGCTACTTCTCTCTGGCAGGAATGTGCCCCTGGCTGAGGCCCCTGCAGGTAGAGAGGACTACTACTCTCCCCTTGGGGTCTTGTGGTGGAACAGGGGTACACAAATGGGGAACCCCCTACCTGCCAGCATTTTGCAGAGATGTGCACTAGAGGGTCAGGCACATGGATTGGGGCCAATTCAAGAGCCAATCTCCGGTTGTGAGGGAACCCACATGGACTGCTCTGATGGAAGTGGGTTGTGGGGTTCCAGGGAGTGATGATTAGGGAGGGTGTTAACTCCTCCCCAAAGAGAAACTATGCTAGTGGACAAGGGCGGAAACAGCACAGCCCAGAGACTTAGCACTCAAGTGTTTAGACTCGTATCTCAGGAATAGCCTTCCAGGTTTGGAGAGCTTGACCTGAACCTCATACCAGTGGCTCACATAGCGGCTAGACTAAGCCCTGCCAAGACTTTGCAAAACCTTTTAGGCTCCAACAATCCAACCACAGATCTGTCTTGCTCCTGCCCCCACCACAGTGGGAGTAGAAAACAAGTCACACCCTGGAAGCTACCGGGTCCCTCCTAAAGCTTGGGGTGTTGGTGTGTCCCAACCTGGAGGATGAGAGCTTACCATGGGCACAGAAAATCATCTGGGCAGCTTGCTCTTCCACAAAAACATCAATCAATGACAAGGGGAACAACTCTATACTTAAGCATAGTGCCTTCCAACTGAGGGAAATAAGGAGCAGCTGATTCGTGCTCATAATACTAACCTGACATCTTGGAGATTAAGCTGGGGGACCTAACTCATCTCACACTGTTGGGAAAAGGTGAAGACAGCAGTTCAGATGTACTCTAAGAGGTCCGTCAAACCTGCTCAGGACCAGCACTCTTCTCACTGGCATGGTTGGAGATCAATCTTTGAAGACCCAAAAAAAGGCCTGCAAGGCAGGCATAGCATGCCCAAGTCTTGATTGAGAAGCCAGATGAAAAGGAATAAGAGAAATAACTCTAAAAACATGAAAAATCAGAGCAAAAGGACACCCCAAAAGAAAATTATAACTGCTTACCAATGGATACCAACTAAAATAAAAATATAGAAATAACTGATAAAGAATTTTGAATATGGATTGAAATACAAGTAAAAATAGAATCCCACCACAGAGAACCCACAAAAGCAATGCAGGTAATCTATGAAAAATTCCATTAAAAAATCAGATTATTAAAAAAATTCAAACAGAACTTGTGGAAATGAAAAATTATTTCAAGTAAATCCTAAGCACAGTGGAAGGCCCTAAGAATAGGCTAGATCAAGCAGAAGAAAGAATCTTAAAGCTTGAAGAAAACACCTTTGAATAAAACAAAAGTCAGTCAAAGAACAGAGACATAAGGGGAATGAACAAAGCCTATAAGAAATATGGAATTGTGTCAAGAGGCCTACCTTAAGAATCAATAGCATCCCTGAGGGTGAAGAAAAAATACAAAAGTGTTAGAAAACCTATATGTGGGAACAATTGAGGAAAATTTCCGTGGCCTTGCTATAAATCTAGATACCCAGGTAAAAGGAGCTCAAAGATTCATTGTGATAAGGCAATCTCCATGACACACAGTCATTAGACTGGACAAAGATAATACAAAGGAGGAACTTCTATGACAAAGAAGGCAAAAACATCAGGTAATGTACAAAGGAAAACCCATCAGACTAAGGGCAGACTTCTCAACTGAGACCATACAAGCCAGAAGAGATTGGGGGCCCATTCTCAGTCTTCTCAAATACAATAATGGCCAACATAGAAATTTGTACCTTGCAAAACTAAGTTTCTTATATGAGGGAGAAATGAAGACTTTCTCAGATAATACACACTGAGGGAACTTGTCAAGACCAGACATGCCCTGCAGGAAGTATTCAGATCTGCATTATATATCAATGACCACAATAGACACCCACCAGGGTAAAATCACCCAAAACATAAAGCTAAGAGCCAATATTACATAATAGCTCAAGGATAAAACAAAGCAATAAAGTTCTACTCAACAGGATGAACAGAAATCCACCCCACTTATCAATTCTTTCAATAAATGTGAATAGCTTGAATTGCCCACTCAAGAGACATAGGCTGGCTGAATGGATAAAAAAGAAAAATACAAGTCAAGTATCTGCTATCTCCAGAAAACACATGTAACACAAAATGACTCATTCAGACTCAAGGTGAAAGGACAGAGAACAATATTCCATGTAAATGGAAACCAAACAAAGCTGATATAGGCATTCCCAGATCAGACAACATAGACTTTAAATCAACAAAAGTAAAGAAAGACAAAAATGGTCATTATATAATGGCAAAAGGAACAATTCAACAAGAAGACAAAACAATCCTAAATATTTATGCACTTAACACAGGTGCACCCAGATTCTTAAAGCAAACCCTACTAGATCTAAACAAAGTGATAAACAGCAGCATTGTAATAGATGGGGACTTCAACACCCCCCTGACAGAACTGGACAGATCTTCCAAGTAGAAAATAAATAGAGAAACACTGGATTTAAATGAGACTCTAGAGCAAATGGTCCTAATAAACATTTACAGAACATTCTATCCTAAAACTACCAAGTATACATATACTCTCAAGAAAGGTCCCTAGGCCCTTCCCCTGACAAATCTACCTAAAAATACTGTTCTTACCTCTCATAAAGTGCTCCTCGAGGTGAGAAGTTGGGCAAGTAAATGGATGGGTGGTAAGCAGGAGAAACAGAGGACTGTTCCAGCTCAACCCTTCTTCTATTATCACTTTCTTTCCTTTTCATTTCCTACACTTTTTATTTGGGGGGGGGGATTTTCCAATAATGCAATAATGCAAGTTACCTAATCCCTGTGATAGTGTATGTAATTTGTCTTTTCAACATTAAAGAAGAGTCTGATTTAGGAGGATATAGAATGGCTACCTGACACAGAGCCTGCCAGGCAGAGAGTGAAAGGCAGTGTGGTTGAGTGCACAGCACTGTCTGTCTCTTCGCTCCGATTCTTTTGTCATTGTCTTTTCCCAACTAGTTTTCTCAGGCAAGTATTTATCCATCTACCCACCCAACCATTTTTTCATCCATCTGTCCATTACCTGCAGAGCACTTGTTGTGCACCTTCTGTGTGTCTATCATGGTACTGATGACCGACCAGAACTTATCTGAAGACCAGCCATATCAAACTCTCTGGAGAGTAAGGTCCAGGAATTTGTATATTTAGCAAACTCTAAGCTGATGCTGATGCTCAGACTGTCTGAGCACCACTGATTTAGAGGCTGCTACAAACATGTATGACCTAGATTCCTATCAGCAAAGAGGTTTCTCTTTGGCTTTTCCTTGTTTCCTATTCAAATCTTATCCCTGTTCTTCCTTCCCCTGCCTTATAAATGTAAAACAAAACAAAAACAAATGCTAATATGTCTTATATATTTTTTTGCTAACATTTGTTAGCAAAACAAATAGGGGGTTTTTGCTAACATTTGTAATTGAAACAAATGCTAAAATTCAGTTAGATGTTAGTGAAAAGAAAGATGCACTTTTTACCATCATGTTCACGAGTCCCCTGAATTCCATCTACAAAACCCCTTTGGTGTCCATGGACCCCAGGCGGAGAAGTTCTGTAAACAGGGATTTTAAAACACTATAATGTGATGAAAAAGGCATTTTCCCACTTTAGAATCAGGCAGTCTTACACTTGGATCCCAGCTCCAGAATTTACTACCTAAAAATACCTTCAGCTGGAAGTTATTTAACTTCTCTAAGTCTTAGTTTTTTCCAACTCTAAAATTGAATTAAGAGAGAATTAATAGCCTAATAATGCTTCATATGTTTTTTTAATTTAATTAGGTAATACAACTTGTAATACAACTGGAAAATTGTGAATGTCCAAAAATATATTCTATAGACATTCTTTACTCCACCTCATGTTAATCTTAGTCACCCAAAACATCCTTAGGCCCAGAAAATCAATATTATATGAACTCACTTTAACCACATCAGCAAGTTCTATTTTTGGTTGAAATTGCTATCTGTCAATCTCATCTTCAAACAATATGTGTGTGTATGTTATACAAGGATGCTAATCCTGAAATTTGTAAATCCTCATAAATCCACTGAATATCCAGATCCCAGCCAAACCTCAAGCCCTTACAAAGACCATTTCAAAAGGTGTGTTGATTTGGCCAACAAAATGATTGCCTTTAATTCTCCACCTTTAGTTTGAAGCTCGCCGATTAGATTACTGATGATTCTAAGGTTAGCAATGAATGACATCCTGCCTGTTGTGTCTGCAGGTAGACAATGCTGCTCAATTTGACTAGATGACCACACTGTGCAAACACACATGAGGCTCATCACTTGTCTAATTGCAGAAAGCCAATCTGAATGCCTCACATGTAGGCCACTGATGATCAGATGTATTGAAGATTTGGGTTTGCCAAGATAAAGATCTTTCTTTCTTTTATACTTAAATCTCAAAGAATCAGTTGAGCCAGGGCCTCTAGTCCCAGGCTATCGTGTACTGTGCAGAGGAACAAGTTTATGATGGATACTGAGCACTGTGTAATTTAATATGGTAGAAAGGTAGCATGATTTTTATGATGAAAGAGAACTAGTTCTTCACACATGCACACTCGCACATGCATTCAACCTGACAAGAATGTCAAGGCATTGCTCTAAAGAAGCTGTCATTCTGAATTCAGTCCACTAGTGCTTTGAGTGTGACTTTATCCTGACATGCTCATCCTCCTGGCAAAGGAGGAGTTATCTGAAAAGTCATTTGGGGCTGTTTAAAGAGAGCATTGGGTGTTCTCCAATGCAATTTGTTTAGTAGCTCCACTGTATTACAACAGAAATTGGATGAAAGTATCTTCTACCTTTTGTTGCTTCTGTATTTTTCATTTGACTTGATCTTTAATTTACACTCCAGAAAAGGCAGAATATTTTGTTTCAGAGAAGTATCCCTCCTCAGGAGGCTTAAAACTCTTGTCTCACAGCTTTTTTATTAGACATCACTTTTACAGTGAAGCAGTAGCATGGTAAATGGTTTTTCGAGATCCTCTAGCTTAAATAAATGAGCCTATTGTCCACCCAAGTTCAGGAAAATACAGTTTACAAATAACAAATAGGGAGAATCAGTATAATAGACTCCTTGCTCATAGGTAAAACAGGCATTTTAGAAAATTTGTAGACATGTAAGTTAAACAAATGGTCCTATCAAAATCTGGCCAATTGTGATTAGTTAAAACAATTTTGGGGAAAATGAGTCATTCTTTGTATACTTGTAATGAATGATTCAAAAAGAAGTGCTCTTCCATTGTCCACCTGTGTCTCCTGCCAGACAATGACCTTCTACAGCTCTCACTGCCTTGCTTGTTTCTTCTAATGTCTGGCAGAATGTCTGATATATGGTGAAATTTCAGTAAGTATTGGGGGAAAGAATAAACAAAGAAATGAATGAAAAAAAAATTTGAAGTAGCAGCATCTCAACAAGTTTAAAAAAAAAACAGTGCAAACCGTATCTCCCCCCACAGAATTTTGTAAGTTGAAGTCTTAACCCTCAGTGCCTCAGAATATGACCTTATTTGGAAATAGGGTGACTGTAGATATAATTAGTTAAGAAGAGATCACTAGCGTGAGCCCCTAATCCCATGTGGCTGGTTTCATTATAAAATGAGAACATGCAGACAGACCTGCACGCAGGGAGAATGCCGAGTAAAGAATGGAGTTATGCTATTAAAAACTAAGGAACTACCAGAGCTGGAAGGGAGGCCTGGAACAGACCCCTCCGCAGTGCCTTCAGAGGGAGCATGGCCCTGCTGGCACCTTGATCTCAGACTTCTGGCTTCCAGAACTGAGACAATAAATTTTCCTTTTTTAAGCTACTCAGTTTGCACTACTTTGTTTTACAGCAGCCCTAGAAAACTAATACACATAGCAGTTAAGGATTTGAAAGTAGGAAGAGTCCCAGAGAGGTTGAAAGGAGACATCAAGAAAACATATCTAGCAGAAGAAGTGTCCCAACCACTAAGAGGGATGCAAGAACTGGACTATAATGCCTTGGAAGAGATTGGCAGGACCCCTGGCCTGGGACACGAGGCAGTGATCAGGTGGGGACTCACGGGGAAAACCAAGGCAGCTGCCAGAGGAGGCTGGAGCTTATTACATGAGGGCCTGGTTAGCAGAACTGCTTGAAGGTCAGAATTCAGGCTAGTTAAATGGTATTTCTCAAGTTTAGGCTGACATGAGGGCTGGGAATGGAGTGGAAATGATGTAAGGATCTAGGAAATACAGATGTGTTAAAGAGAAGGGATACAAAAACCTGGAGCCATTTGACCCCAAAGAATGTCATTATATTTAGGGCATATTTCCTGCACATGTAACTCAATTATAATTTCATGTGTTCCAGTAATTGTTTCTGCCAATCGCTGTGCCCAGAAGGGTTCATGTGAGGCCTCTGCTAGGCACTGTTTCTGATACAAAAGTATTCTAGTACAGTGTGGTTAAGGTCACCAGAACTATGGTGTAAGACCAAAGCCCATGCCTATCCCCTGCCACTTACCTGCTGTGATGGAATTCCATTTTAATACTGAATTTTATTATATATCTCAGATCTATTTCTACAAGAAGGAACTCCAAGTAAACAGAACTGACAATCATCGTGTAGATCTGGAGATACACTACTGTCTGTGCCTTCCAGGGATTTTCTCTATAATCAATTCACTCTGGAGAATTTCAGTAAAACTGGCGTATCTCTTTGAACAAATCACCAAACAGCAGTGTTGCTTATTTCCATTTGTCTAAATGAGACTGAGCAGGAGTTGCAGTGGGACTAAACGGCCGTCTTCAGAGGGGCACAGGGATGGTCAGGGGATGGTCAGAATGGAGGGTAGGTGACGAGCAAAGACCCACACTGATTACCCTGTCCACAAGCATAAGTAGAACATACCCCAAAACACATATTATCCTTTCACTATTTTATGTATCAAATATCTAGATTATTAACATTTTTACTACAAAGGATAGATCATCTTGCAAACATACATAATTTATGGATTATTGATTATCATATTTTCCAAGTGAACAAAAATCATATGACTGATGCTGTTGTCCTCAGATTGAACAAATGCTAATATTTTACCACTTTTATTTCAGGTATGCTTTAGTAAAACTTGACTTACAGCACTAAAGCACCCTTGCACTTTGTTTTCTCCAATTCCTCCTCAGAGGTAGCCGGTATCCTCAAGTTGGTGAATATTCCTCCCTTTATGTGCTTATCTTATTCATGGACATGGAATTCCAACATGCACGTTACAGATTTTTAAAACTTGGTTTGTGTCTATTTGTCATACTTTCCCATTTCTTCCTATCCTCCCCTTTCCCACTTTCTGTGGAATTGATCAGTTTCCTTCTATATTCTCTTCATTTTTCTTTTGCTAGTTAAGGTGTTATATATCTATTTCTGGTCTTTCCATAGTTACCCTTAAATTTTACATATGCATTGTACATATACTTCAAAACATCATGTTGTACACGATAAATACATATAATTTTATCTGTTAATTTCTAAAAAGGATTTGTTGTTAATTTTTAGGTATAAGAATGATACTGTAGTTATATTCAAAAATAGTCTCTATCTTTTCAAATAATACTGGAATGTTTATTAAGAAAAAGATAAAGATGAAAACTATTTTAAATAAGATATTTTGCATATGTACTTGATTTTAAAAGTCTGAACTTAATTCATATTTTCAGCTTCCTTTTGAACACAATAAGTAGCATTTTCATTCCAATCATTTCATCCCTCTCCCATTCCCCATCTATTCTTTGTCTAGTTTTTAGGTTCACCTTGTTTTTAAGGAGAACAACTTAGTAACTAGTATTTGTATAGCAACTGTTACTTTGATGCATTCACATGCTTATTATCAATGTCTTTGGTCACTGGTTCTTCACACATACTCTGGGTTCAGTTTCTCTATTCCTGAAGTACATGTTTTAGTAATTCTTTCACCAAAAAACTTGCGAACTCTTTAGTAGTTCTTTGTTGTTCCAGATGTTTTTATTTCAGTCACATTTTATAGTAGTAGTTTGGCTCAATAATTATTTCAGGTCAACGGCTATTCTATTTTTTCAACACATCATCTTCTGGCCTCTATTGCCGCTGTCGGATGTTATTAGTCACGCCAGTTCCCTAGGCATTCCCAGAAGCATGTATGTGTGAAGAAAATACTCTAGCAGGGCCAGGCGCAGTGGCTCACTCCTGTAATCCTAGCACTCTGGGAGGCCAAAGCGGGAGGATTGCTCAAGGTCAGGAGTTGGAGACCAGCCTGAGCAAGAGCAAGACCCTGTCTCTACTAAAAAAAATAGAAAGGAATTAGGCGGACAATTAAAAATGTATATAGAAAAAATTAACTGAGAATGGTGGTGCATGCCTATAGTCCCAGCTACTCAAGAGGCTAAGGCAGGAGGATCACTTGAGCCCAGGAGTTTGAGGTTGCTGTGAGCTAGGCTGACACCACAGCACTCTAGCCCAGGCAACAGAGTGAGACCCTGTCTCAAAAGAAAAAAAAAAAGAAAAGAAAATACTTCACCAGAAATTTTCAGAGGAAAAAAATTCTATAGGTAATCAAGTAGTTCCACTACTACTATGTTTAAATCTTTTTGAAATAATTCAAATTCCATTTTTTTAAAAAAAATGTATTGAGTGAATGCTTATGGTAAGCAAAAGGTTTACATAGATTCTCCTACTGCTTCTCACAATCTTAGGAAATTGTTTAAATAGCTCCACATTTTTATAAATGAAGAAACTGAAGTCTTGGGTGGCCAAATAATTTACCCTTGATCACACAGCTAAGAAACAGCAATCACAGGATGCAAACCTCGTTCCTCTAATTCCAAATCCAGCACAGTGGCCTCAAGAGCCAGTAATATTTATTTTTAGCCTCTCGCTTATTTTTATGACAGTGAAAAGAAATAGATAATGTTAACTAAGATACAAAGGCTTTAATCACTGTCACCTAATGATCAGGTAATGTACAATGCAGTCTTCCTCACAGGGTCCGAGGTGGAAGTCGGACCAGAAGCCCAAGGATCGGAAACCCGGGGTTTCCCTGAGGGTTGGGGAAGCCACTCGCTTTCAAAGGCTGAGAGAGTCGGGAGCTCAGCTGCCTGCTTGAGTAATCATATTCATGAGTTTTAGAATCAGGGTAGTTCCTTCAGCCATATGTTGAGAACTTGAAAGATGGAAAAATGGAAAAATAAATGACCTTTGAAAAACAGAAGAGCCTTTACTCTGGAGAAAAATGTAATTCAGTTTTCAGGCACATTCCACTTCTTTTATGACTTGAGGATATCACAATGCATGTCAGCCAAGTCTAATGGGATATATTTGAAGGAGTAGGTCATTTCTAGGGTAGAAACGTTGTTTTTTTATTTACAGCGTGCAAGCGTGGGAATTAGAAGGCCTGGGTTTCAGTCTGGGCCCTAGATCTGATATGCTTTGAGATTACCCACAAGTCATTTAGACTCCATGGGCCTCAGTTTTCTCATTTATAGAACTAGCTATTTATCTTTTTAATATGTGAACTGAATACGTTTCCATTTATTGAACAAACTTTGTTCAAAATTTTTATTTTATGTTTATATACCATAGTGTGTATATGTGCATGTATGTCATAGAGAGCAAGTATTTATTTTACTTGCTTTTTTCTCTCTTCCCAACGTCTGTTAAACTGATACAGTTTTAAATATTCTTGTTCTTATATATGTACATGTGTATATATGTATGTATGTATTTGCTGCTTAGTTGAAAAGCGTACATATATTTTCTTCCATTAAAGATTGCCATTAATTTCCTTTTACTTTTTTAATTAAACTTTTCTCGAGATGTGTATAGTCACATACAGTAGTAAGAAAGTATGAAGAGTGAGCCTGTGTGCTTTTACCCAGTTTCCATTAATGGTAACTATATCTTACAAAACTGTGGTACATTATTACAACCAGAATATTGACATAGTTGCAGTCAAGATACAGAACAATTCCATCACTACAAGGATCCCTCTATTGCTCTTTTATAACCACACCCACACACTCCTCTCCCTCCCACCTCCATCCTTGTCTCTGGCCATCGCTACTATGCTGTCTATTTCTATATGTTGTCATTTCAAGAGTATTACATAAAAGGCTTCCTCATATGGTATGCAAACATTTAAGATTGGGTTTTTTCAAACAGCACTATTCCCTATAGATTCATCCAAGTGGTTGCATATAGCAATTATTTCTTTTTATTGCTGTACTAGTATTATTCCTTGATATGAATGTAACCATATGGATCTACCACATGGTTACCCAGTTGCCCGTGGAAGGACATCTAGGTTGTTTACCATTTGGGGCCTTACAAATAAAGCTGTTGTGAACATTTATATACAGGTTTTTATGTGAGCAAAAGGTTTCAGTTCTCTGTGATAAATGCTCAAGAGCGTAATTGCTGTGTTTTGTGGTATTTGCATATTTAGTTTTAAAAGAAACTGCCAAGCTTTTTTCTGGAGTGGTTGTGTCATTACACATTCCCACCAGTGATATATAGGAGATCTAGTTTATTCGCATCTTTGCCAGCATTTGATGTTGTCCTTACTTTTTTATTTTAACCACTCTTATTGGAATATAGTGATTTCTCATTGTGGTTTTAATTTGCATTTCCTTTATGGCTAATGATGCAGATTAATGTTTTATGAGTTTATCTGCCATCTGTGTATCCTCTTTAGGAAAATGTCTGTTTGTGTCTTTTGCCCATTTTACATTTAGATGTCTGCTTTTCCTATTGTTGGATTTTGATATTATATTTTCTAGATAAAAATTATTTGTTGTATATGTAGTTTGCAAATATCTTCTCCCAGTATGTAGCTTATCTCTTCATTTGCTTCACAGGGTCTTTCAAAGAAAAAAGGTTTTAATTTTCAGTAGGTTTGATTTTACATTTTTCCTTTTATGAGTCCTACATTTGGTGTCAGTTCTAAGAAGGCTTTGTCTAGCTATAGACATCCAACTTTTTCTGTTGTTTTATTCTTCAATTTTTATAGTTTTATGTTTTACATTTAAGTCCATAATTCATGTTGAGGTAATTTTTAATAAGATGTGAGATTTAGGTCAAGTTTCATTTTTGCCTATGGATGTCCAATAGCTGCAGCATGATTTAGGGAAGGGCAATCCTTCCTCCATTGAACTGCTTTTGCACCTTTGTCAAAAGTCAATTGGGGGGCCGGGCGCTGTGGCTCACGCCTGTAATCCTAGCTCTTGGGAGGCCGAGGCGGGTGGATTGCTCAAGGTCAGGAGTTCAAAACCAGCCTGAGCAAGAGCGAGACCCCGTCTCTACTATAAATAGAAAGAAGTTAATTGGCCAACTGATATATATATAAAAAAAAAAAATTAGCCGGGCATGGTGGCACATGCCTGTAGTCCCAGCTACTCGGGAGGCTGAGGCAGAAGGATCATTCAAGCCCAGGAGTTTGAGGTTGCTGTGAGCTAGGCTGACGCCACGGCACTCACTCTAGCCTGGACAACAAAGTGAGACTCTGTCGCAAAAAAAAAAAAAAAAAAAAGTCAATTGGGCATATTTGCATGAATCCATTTTTGGATTGTCTATTCTGTTCCACTGATCTAAGTGTCAGTCTCTTCAACAATACCACACTCTCTTGATAACTACAGTGATAAAGCAGACCTTGATATTGGGTGGATGATTCTTTCCACTTCACTTTTTTTTTTCAGGATTGTTTTACCTATTTTAGGTTTTCATATAAATTTTAGAATAAGATTATTTATGTTTACAGAATCCTTGCTGGGATCTTGTTAAAAATTGCATAAAATCTATAGATCAATTTTGGGAGAAAGAGTATCTTTATTGAGTTTTCCAATGGCATATATTTATGAACATGCTATATCTCTTCATTTATTTAGAACTTCTTTGATTTCTTTCATTGGAATTTTATAATTTACAGCATACAGACACTGCACATGTTTTGTTAAATTTATATATAAGTGTTTCATCTTCTTTGGAGTGATTGTAAATCTGTTTTGTTTTCAAATTTTGGTTCCTACATGTTCATTGTTAGTATTCAGCAGTGTGATTGATTTTTGTGTGTAGTATTCTATGACCTTGCTGCACTCACTTATTAGTCCTAAGACAATTTGTTTTTTATTTCTTATAAATTTTTATATAGACAATTAAATGCAAATGGGGACAAATTTATTTCTTCCTTTCTAATCTCTATGCTGTTGATTACCCTTAATTTTTAAGTTATATAGAGAATTATATATTTCTTAATGCAGTCTAAATTTATTCAATATATACATTCTTCTCCCAGAAAATGGTAAGACCATATCACAATTTAACCCCATCTTGTTATTTTTCCTTAGACTTTTTATTTTACATGTTTTAAACATGTACAAATTTTGGTTGATCATTTTTTATATAATTAATAGTTCATTAAAATTTTTGACACATCTTATCAGTTTCTGTGTTTATAACCTTTTCTTGTGACTTGCACCATCCCTCTAAGTTCATTTTTCTTTCTGCAGAAGTTCTACCTTTAATCATTGTTTTGTCTGTTAAGTGAAGGCTTTGAGTGGTGAATTCCCTTAGACCTTCTATCGTCAAAAACAGTTTTCTTTGTGCTTGTATGCTAGCTCAGTTGAATATACCATTTTAGATTGACTCTATTCTTTTTTTTTTTTTTTTTGAGACAGAGTCTCATTTTGTTGCCCAGGCTAGAGTGCCATGGCATCAGCCTAACTAATAGCAACCTCAAACTCCTGGGCTCAAGCAATCCTGCTGCCTCAGCTTCCCAAGTAGCTGGGACTACTGGCATGCACCACCATGCCCAGATAATTTTTTCAATATATATTAGTTGGCCAATTAATTTCTTTCCATTTATAGTAGAGACGGGGGTCTCGCTCTTGCTCAGGCTGGTTTCGAACTCCTGACCTCCAGCAATCTGCCCACCTCAGCCTCCCAGAGTGCCAGGATTACAGGTGTGAGCCACCGCGCCCAGCCAATATTCTTGAACTATTTAAATATAAAGTTTCAAAGATTCTATGACAATTTTTTTCCTCCACAGTTTTGAGCTTTTCTACCACTGCCTGTGGCATCAATAATGGATAATAGGAAATCTGCTGTCAATATAATTACTTGATAGATAGATCATTTTTACATTTTTTTCTCTGATGACTTTTACAATTCTTTATCTTCAGTATGTCTAGGTCTGGATTTATTTTTACTTACTTTGATCAATACATTGAGTAAAATTTTGACTTGTTAATTTTGTTCTTCTGCATACAGATATCCAATATTCCTAGCTGTTGTCACAACACTAGTCCTCTGAGTGGATGTGGCAGGATATTGAGAGGGCCATGGGTTGTAAACTTGCAGGGGCTATTGCACCCCACGGCAGAATGCGCTCTGCTGTGGCTCCACTTTCAAAACGGTGCCAACTTGCAGCAGCTTGTGTCCTGGGGGCTGGGAAGGACCCAAAGGGTATTTCCTCTGTGGAAAAATGCAGCCATATGGGTTCGTATTCTGGGCTCGGAACCTCAAGGGCTGTGGGCTCCTGTAGCCAGGATTGCAGGCATCCATAGTGGGAATGTAGTATTCTGGGAATCTGCTGCTTACATTTTTTTTTTTTGCAGTGGGAAGTCCCTTTTGGCTCCAAGCCAGTCCTGGATGGGTGCTTTACTTCCCTCTCTGTGCTGCCATCCTGAATCCGTGTCTCAGAAGGTTTTGTCACTTCTTTACTAAATTCCAGTGTTGTCCCCTAGACACACTATTGGATATGTGGTTATCTATTTGTTGATTTGGCCTTTCTTTATTAAGGAAGTAAGTGCTGGGCACCTCTAGTCCGCTGTCTAATTGATCAATTAAACATACATAGTTTAAAGTTATTGTCACACTCATCATTATTTTCAAAACCTGAAATAAATTTATGTTCCAGTTATTGATGTTGTTGACTTTCTTCGTATGAGGCTACCATATAGTCTTAAATTTTAGCTGGCAAATGCTAGGTCTGGAGCTGAGCGGGAGGCACACAAAGCCTCAGGTATAGTAAAATGCTGTTTATTTGAACATCTGGGTGCAGATGGGTGAAGGCTGAAAAGACCGGCCGTACCAGGACGAGGAGAGCCTTGGGTATTTCAGAGGCTTTTTCTGGAAGGAGTGGAGTAACTGGGCCAGAACAGCTGCTGTAATGAATTCTTATCAAGCAGCTAGTTCCTGGAACGCCTGTGTCAGTCACATCCTGCAACTCCAGTGTTGTCGTTATCAAGAGGGATAAGAAATGTAAATTCCCCTCTTGCATTCCATTCCTTTATCTCCCTAGGGATCTGGCAAAGGCTATGTGCCTAATAGTAAATTCATTTAGAGTAGGAGGTCTTGAGGTGTTTTTAAAATTTTTTTCTCCTAGATTCACCGTCTCCTGGTCTGGTGCTTTGTCGGCTTTTTCCTGTCCTTACCTGCCTTCGTTAAGTCCAAGCTTTCAGTTAAGAACCACAACTTACAATGATTTTTTTTTTTCAGAGCTCTCCCTCGCTGATATTGTGGCTATCGAAAATCAAATCACCTAGCCAACAGGCATCTTGGTTCAGTTCTTATTATGGAGATGAGTATTTGTTCTCCTATCTTCCCAGAACCCTGGAGTTTCCTGTGAAGCCCCAGCTCAGGCAACCAGTACTGAGCCATTCTCCCCTGTCCCATAAAAAGAGTGTTCCTACCTCAGCTCCAGGCTTCAGTGACCCTGTCCTTAGTATTTTGTGGAAAGCACTAATCACATCTATCTCTCAACATCAACACCCTCACAGCCACTGCCTACTCCCAGACCATAGGCCAGCAGGTCCAAGCCTTCTTTTCACTCACCATTTTCGTGATTTTTTTCTGTTTCTAATTTTATACATATTTAACTCATCTTTCGAACTCATTCAAGTCTTTTTGTATTGTCTCTCTCTCTCTCTTTTTTTTTTTTTTTTTGGCTCTTCTGTTTCTTTTTTTTTTACTTCAAAATATTAAGGGGGTACAAATGTTTTTGGTTACATGGATCCCTTTTGTAATGCTTGAGTCAGGACTATAAGTGTGTCCACCACCCACATTGTGTTCATTGTACCTGTTAGGTAGGTTTCTCTCATCCCCTCCCCCCAGCACTTGATTTCTACTGAGTTTTACTACCTTCTGTGTACATATGCTCTCATCAGTTAGTTCCAATTTAATAGCAAGTACATGTGGTGTTTGTTTTTCCATTCTTTGGATACTTCCCTTTGGATACTTCACTGGTCTCCATTTCCAACCAAATTGTTGCAAAAGGCATTAATTCATCCTTTTATGGCTGAGTAGTACTCTATGGTGTACATATACCACATTTTGTTAATCCACTCATGAATTAATGGGCACTTGCGTTGATTCCACATCTTTGCAGTTGTGAATTGTGCTGCAGTAAACATTTGATTGCAGGTGTCTTTTTGATGAAATAACTTCTTTTTCTTTGGGTAGATACCCGGTAGTGGGATTGCTGGATTGAATGATAGATCTAGTTTTAGTTCTTTGAGGAATCTCCTATAGTTCCACCTTTCAGATTTTATTGATGTGTATTTGAAGTAGAAGAAGTATATTAAAATTTGACTACACCACTTCAACCAAAACCTGAACTAGAACTGATACTGTTTTTTTCTATGTGATTTTATGATTTAAATAATTTTAAACATGGAGATAAATCTGCCATCAAAAATAGGCTTCTATCAAATTGCATAGACCTACACACACATATATGCAAACACAATGAGTTAATATAAAAACTGGAGAAAACTGAATATGGTCTGTAATAATCAATATTGTTGTACCAGGTTCAATTCCTTGTTCTGATATTTATAATAGTTATATATGATGTCAGAGTGGGGGAAACTAAATGAAAGATTCCTAGAATTCAAAGTCCTATTTTTGCCAGTTCCTCTGAATCTGTAATTAGTTTAAAATAAAAAATTTTTTAAATTAAGGTTATAAAGTCATCTAAATAGTAGAATTGTTTTTATCATTTTTCATTCAAGAGTTAGGCAGTTCTGAGGAAAAATGAATGATACACTATATAAAATCATTTAGTTCTGTACATGATGCATGGAAAGCATTAATTAAATGTTGCTTTATCTCCTTTCCAAATGATTATATTCCTATGCTAATTTAGCTTTCCAAGTATGACCTGTCTTCTATCTTATTTGTTCATTTATTAATTCACTTTGCAAAACCTTTTGAAGCATCAATTATGTGTCAAACACCACATTGTTTATTTAACAACAAAGAATAAGATAGAATTCCTGTCTCCAAGGGTCTTCTAATCTATTGGAAAAGAAAAACATGCAAACCGCTACCAAGTAACCTGATAATTCTATGAACTAAGTCCTGCCTGAACACAAGAGGAGAGAAAATCTGTCTTTGGGAGTCAGTCACAGCGTCCCAGAGTGGACATATAAGGTAGATCTTAAAGGGTAAGAGGGATTTTTCAGAGTGCGAGAAATTTTATGGGATAAATTGTTAGTGTGGAAAAGTCTTAGTAGGTGCTCACGGTACAGGTGGAGAAAGATTTCTCACATGGAGATTAAGATATAAAAGTAAAATTTATTTTGTCCTTTAGAAGGACAGAGAAAATGAAAGAGAGAGAGAGAGAAAGAAAGGGGGGCGGAAAGAGAGCAGAGATATGGCATGACATCCCAAAGAAAAAGAAGGGAGATGCCAGCAGCGAGGCCAGGTGGCTTGCTGCTTTGACAGAGACAAAGAGAAAAATGGAAACTTGGGAACTTCAAGGCCGCCCTAACAAAGTGGCCTAATTTTTTCAACAAATAAATGATATAAATCAAAAGGGAAATGGGTGGGCTGATATAGATTAAAAGATACTTAAGAAAGAAATCAACCAAATTTAATATGTAGTCCTCATTTGAATAACACTGTAGAAAGACATTTATGGTATAATCAAAGAAATTCAAAAGCAGATTGGATGAATATAAAGGAATTATTGTTAATAGTATTTAATAATAATGATATGGATAAAGAGAATGAAATTGTTAGTAATAATGGTAGTTAACAGAATTATTGTTAATTTTGTTAGGTACAATAAGAGTATTGTTATTTAGTTTAAAAAATCCTTTATGTCAGAGTTACAAATTGAAGTAGTCACAAATAAGATGGTACGATGACTGTGATTTGCCTTAAAATATGCTAGAAAATAACATCATGGGAGATAGATGACACATGATTGACAAAAAGTTACTAAATGTTGAAATTGGTTGATAGGTGAAAGGGAATTCATTAACACTATTCTCCCTATGCTAATTCTATGTTTGGAAATTTCCATAATAAAAAGTAAAATATATTCTGCAATCATCAACACTTTACATAACAGCTCCAGATTATTTAGCACCTAATCTTCATTTTAATTTATTCTGAAGCATAGACAGCATTGATCAATTTTTTTAGTCACAGTAGTAATATTTTCTTCTGGGTCATTGTCTTCTGTATTCCAATTAGGTACCAGCCAAGGCATAAGGGATAAAAAGAATTTATTGAAGCTATTTGTGTTTCCTCTGTGCATTGGATGAAGGTGAAAATTTTTTTGGAAAAATTACTGGGAAAAATTATATCATTTTTCCTTTATTACCATTAGATTTATGAGTGATTTTTATAAGTTCTGAAATTGTAAGCCCACACTTTTAACTCTGAAAATAAGCTGATAGGATTTAGAAACTTTCTACCCAAAAGATCGCACAAAAAATTTTTAAGAAAACTTCAAATAATCTCAGTAAATACATTTTATTCTAAAAAGTAAAGTAAAATGTGAAAAGTGGGGCTGCTAGATAAAGGAAGAAAAGAAAAGTCTCTGGGCAGGGAAAAGCAATATTGATTTCCTTAAAAAATGTTTATGTTAGGGAAATGTTGAAATATTGGCTGGAGCCAAGGGTAGACTGGGAACCAAGGTAGGGATGGGAGGATAGGAAACTGAAAGATCATTAGGAATGACATGGCTAGCAGTATGTCCTAACGAACAAATTTTTCCTAACAAATTTCTATTTAATGCCTATAAGCAAGAGAGAACCAATGCAGGTTTGCAAGAGGGGAATAACAAAGTTGTATTTGTTTTGTGTCTATCTCAGGTAGTGGGATGGAGTATGGAATACAGGGAGACCGATCTGACATCAGGGGCATCAATGAGGAAGCTTTGGTGCAAACAGTAGACCATGAGGGCTTGAACTACACCATGACATTGGGAACAAAAGGAAAGGCTTTGTCAGAGAGATTTCATTAAGATTTGAAGACTCAGCGGAAGACAAGAGAAGAAGAGGAACAACTTAGTTGATACTAACGTCATTAACCAAGTCTGAGAATACAGAACTCAAGAGTAGGTTTGGGGAGGGAGGACATAATGAGTACAATATTAGACACGTTAAACTTGAAGGTCTACAGCTGCTGTCCCCAACCCCTGGCTGCAGACCAGTGCTATGGACTGTTAGGGACTGGTCACAGAGCTCCATACCCCCACCTCTGGTCCTCTGGCCTGGTCCCCTGGCTGTGGTAAAATTGTCTTCCAGGAAACTTAGGAAACGGGGCGGGGGTAGGAGTGGGGGAACCAGCACAGCAGGAGCAAGTGAGGCTTCATCTGTACTTATAGCTGCTCCTCATTGCTCGTATCACAGCCTGAGCCCCATCCTCTCCACCTCCCACCCCCACCCCTACTCCCATCTTGTGGAAAAATTGTCTTCCATGAAACCGGTCCCTGGTGCCCAAAATGTTGGGGACTGACTGCTGGACAAGACAACCAGGCAGAGCTCAGGATGGCAACTTAGGGCTGGAGGTTGCTTGTCATTTGCTAGAACGAAAGATATTATTCAAGAAGAACATGCAGAGCAAGAAGATAAGAAGACCAAAGGCAGAACTCTGGTGAACCCAAAAACTAATATAAATAAAAGACTTGTAGGTTGAAAAATAATGAGTAGAGATGAGGAGAAGCATAGGAAAAATGTTATCTCATCATTTCAGTAAAGCTTTATGGGGTAGGTGAGATTTGAGGAACTGCCTGATTGTGTTAGAATACCATATTAGGGAGCTCTAACAATCCATGAAGAAGAAACTCTAAGAAAACAAACATAAACATGAATGTGCATATTTAACTAAATAATTTGAAGCAATCTAAGTGTAGTACAAAGCCTTTATTTTTGTTTAATTATCTTTGTAGCATTTGTTTCTGGGTAGTTTATATTCTGAACCTATCATGGGCATAATTATAAGCAGGAGTATTTTAATTAATGCTGATTGTATTTTATCTTGAAACACTTGCAAAATTAAAAGCCTAAATTATCTTTGTAATGATGAGCTATAGAGTCTGAGCTGTTGGTTTCCATAAAATGACAGTTGAGGTAGGAAGGATACCAATTATTCCCTAGTATAATGTCTTTCCCTTCTTTATTAATAGTAAATGTTTCTTTTTATTTTGTACTTGGCAAAGTCAACTCTCAAATATTTCACAGCCAAATATGTGATAATCTGTGGCAAAGTTTTACATTTCACAATCCATTAGGATAAAGACAGGGCAATGATAGATTTTATTTTCTTTTTTGCTTATTTGTTTATTTTCTCTTTCACTATGTCAAGATTGAGGTCTTGTATCCATACCAAAGTTCAACCTTAATACTCAGACACTTAAGTGTCTTTCCCATTGTTAGGAAAAGTTTCTGTCTAGAAATATTGTAAGCTTAGAAGGAGAAAGGGCATTTGAATACTGGCTGTGTTTTCCATCAGCATAATAGGTAATCTCATGTGTAATGAGGAATTTTTGAGCAAGAAATAGACTTTGGAAGATAATATTGCTTCCTAGCTCATTTTGAATCATGTCTTTATTTTTGAAGTAGTGATGAATTCCTAAATTATATACTAAAGTAAAGGGTACATCCCTATGTATCCTGATCCTCATCTTTACTGCAGAAACTTAAATATTAGTTGAGATTATAAAATATAACGTATAAGCTTGCTAAAAATGACCTTTTTGAGCTCCCATACCCACGGCATTTGGAGGACACAGCAGGTGAGATATTCCTGAGAAGGCTACCATGCCAGATCCTTGCATGAGCCCAGGAGCGGGAGCTTTACTAAGTGACACTGAGTCATAGCAAAGGGAAACTTGATAAAATCATAAATTTCTTATTTGCTGAGCACTAGAAAAGGAAAGCCACAAGAAACTGTACTTTTTGATACAATGTTCCCAGAGCCTTGCTATTGAAGAGCCATTATAGAGAGAGGCTGATGACCAAAGCTACAGATTAGGGCTGGGAAAAACTGTGAAATTTACTTTCCCATTACTGGTTTCTTACCCTGTGTGAAGTTTAAATTGGGTTGAGCAAGGTGGCCAAATCCTTCTGTTATCAAAATGAAGCATATTGTCAAAAGGAAAATGCACCAACTGATCTATACTGATTGTTCTATTGCTGATTTTATCTTCTTGATCCTGGGGCATAATTTATTTCCTCTCACCAGGATGGAAGAGAATCTTCGAAGGATTCTGAGTAAAAGCATCAAAAGGAAAGTTCTATTGATAAAGGTACAAAAGTGGAAAGCAGATGAAAGATTCTTTAAGTGTTTCAATAAAAACATTAATATAAGGTAAATCATATACTAATAAATTTTAAAGCATTTTACTTAAAAATCTGACTTGCAGCTATATAACATATATGCTAACGTTGTGTGATTTAGTAAGTAATAAAATGACAGTATCACAGAATATTTATACATGCCTAAATCAACTAGTCTAGGGGGATGTAAGTAAGGACAATCTAAGGAAAAGTTTTATTGGAACCAAATTTGAGAATTCATTTTCACCTCTTTCCCATTTTCTGCACTGATGTGGGAGGTTGCTGGTGTGACATTAGACTTGTCATACTTGGGCTACTTGACCGACAATGTTATGTGTAGCTTGTTTAGGGGACTTCCTTCTACTGAAGATATTTCCCAGTGAACAAATACAGTCATGTGTCTCTTAATGACAAGGATACATTCTGAGAAGAGCATCTTTAGGCAACTGTGTCATTGTATGAACATATCATAGAGTGTACTTACACAAACCTAAATGGTCTAACACACCTAGGCTATATGGTACAGCCTATTGTTCTTAGGCTACAAACCTGTTCAGTACATTACTATACTGAATACTATAGGCAATTGTAACACAGTGGTTTTGTATATCTAAATGCATCTAAACTTACAAAGGGTCCAGCAAAATGTGGCATAAAAGATTAAAAAAATGGTACAAGTATATAGGCCACCTACCATGAATGGAGCTTGCAGGACTGGAAGTTGCTCTGGGTGAGTTAGTGACTGAGTAGTGAGTGAATGTGAAGGCCTAGGACATTAGACTACTGAAGACTATAAACACTGTATACTTAGGCTACACTACATTTAGTTTTAAAAATAAGTAATTGAACTATCTCGTTATGATAGCTACCACATAACTAGGCAATAGGAATTTTTCAGCTCCATTATAATCTTATGGGGTCACCATTGTATATTTGGTTCATCATTGATGGAAACATTGTTATGCAGCACATGACTATATACAAATGCAAGAAAAACCATAGATCATTTCCCCCTTGATGTTGTAATGTTTAATACAGATAAATTGCATGTAACACTGAACAGAAAAATTCACAGGATATATTTCAAGGATATTATGGAGTTGAAGTCTGATAGCAAACTCACATACGGCATCTATAAAAATGAATTATTATTTTAATTTGTTTTAAAACTTAGCATCCTACTAAAGCCCTCAGACTTCAGCAAAAATGAGGATGTTGCTTTGAGAAAATTAAATCCACAGACTGATTGGTAACTTCATAATCTGGCACAAATCTACCTTGCCACTTCAAGATTGCCACTTTCTATTTGTACAGCTCACCTGCAGGAGCATCTTCCACCTTGACAATCACTGTGGGTTAGTATATTAAGGGCAATCATTTTCTGACAGTTGAATAAAACAAAGTCCTTCTACTTCTCAGAAAAGTGTCATCTGGGCTCAAGGTAGGGCTGTTCCAAACTTACCCTCTATGGTATCAAAAATTAAACTCCCAAACCAGCTGTCTTAGATTGTATTCCACGAAAAACAAACTCTGAAGTGGGAATTCGCACACAGGAAATGTAATGGAGTGTGCCTTGAATGCACACCTGGGGGAGTGAAGGAAATGGGACTGAGCAGAACAGAGAACTGAACTGCTAAGCAATCTCAGCAAAGACTTCAGCCAATCCCACGGAAGCTCTTAAACTGTAATATCCCTTCAAAATCGTTGACTGTGAGGGAAGGAGATTGAGATTTTATACTCCTGCACTGACCAGCCATTGGATATGGACTCCCTTGGGTGTGGCAGCTTTCTTCAGCTGAAAGGAATCCCCAGAAAGTGTCTGAGCAGAAAGCTGCCGTCCGCCGCCAACAGTCCCCATAGCTGGGGGAATGTGTACTTGGTCCCTCACGGGGAATCTGAGTGGCATGCCACAATGTCCCCTGCACTAGCTTCACCCCACCAGTATGCTCACTGTTTCCCCATCCTTTGATGTAACAGATATGTATTAGGTACCCTGCCTACTGGATGCAAGATATCTGCTGGGTTTTGGTAACATACAGGTGAAAGTAAAATGCTTCTGCAGTCCAAGGGGGAAAAAAACACAGGAAAAACAAAAAACAGTGGGGCTTTGGAAATGCAAAGGAGGGACAGTTTGACTTCCTGTAGAAATTCAATCAGTTTTCATGGAAGGTGGAAGCTTTAGTTCAATGCACGTGCACCCCAACTTCCATGTTTCCCACTTGGCCTAGAATGCCTTCTTCACTCATTTTTGCCTATTTATATCTCTCCTTTATGGCCCTGACCCAGTCTTAACTCTACCACAAGTTCTAGCTCAACTCACTCTAGGATCTGAGCAATTTTTGCACTGCGTGCAGTTAGTCCCTGGTGCCCCATGCCATTTACCATCTCACAGAGGTGTCATGTCATCATACCCACATGGTGAACACTAATAGGACAGGGCCAACATAATATTTAAGAGATGATTTTCATAATTACAGAATGTAGAGCCCAAAGATACCTTAGAGACGATATTCACAAAGCATCCCAAATAGTGGGGGGAAAGGTCAAGAAAGGAGATGGTGATTTTCTTGAGTTCTCTTGGCTGACAAAACAAATATTTAAGATGAAGGCCAAGTCCATGGACCCCATTCACTGCCTTACACTCTCTCCTCCAGTGAATGAAATAATTTATGAGTCTCAGTCTTTACAAATGTAAGGAAACTTGGAAGTACATGTTGAGAAGTAGATTTTTTCCCCCAAGTAATAGACGGACTTTATTAAGCTGAGTGATTTTACTTATAATTCCTATACCCAGTTTAGTTTTACAGACATATATTTAGGTAAAGGTCATTAGTATCTTTTATTGTAGAATAAAAGGTTGGGTAATAAATGGTTGGGAAAAATCTGTAACAAATTGTGAATATACAATTGAGCTACTATGGAGAAATGAAAGATAATTTCACTCTCTCTCTAATCTCTGTAGTCTGCCTCCAAAAGTGCCCAGGTGCTGTAATGAGATAAAATTCACCAGATCAAATGAATCACTGTTTTGATTAGTTATAACAATTTGTGCCTGTGTGTGTGCGTGATTTGTGTTACCTTTATGCATAGCTATCTTTAAACCAGTTAAATAAACTGAGTGAAACAATAGTCCCTAAATCTGATTGACAATCAGAATTACTCAGGGATGTTTTCAAAGATTCCCAAATCCCACTCTCTGGAGATCCTCACTGACTGGGTATGAAATGTGGTCCATAGAATGACATATGAGAAGCTACCCAAGTACTTCTCAGTGCAGCCAAGTTTGGAGATTGTGTTGTTATAAAGTACGAGGTGACAGAGTTTGGTCCCTCCACGGTACTGCCACCTAGGCCTTACCTCTGCAGAGTGGCCCTACCTCTGGCTTATGGGCCCTGGCTGCTAGTCAGCTTTGAGCAGCCCCATTCATCACAGGGAGGTCTGGAGTGAGAGAATGAAGGACACAGCAGCAGCTGCCATGCCTCGAAAAATGACAAACACATATTTTCCTTGCCAAATCAATAGCATCCTTGAAGGTGAGTTATAACAAATGCCTCACTCTAATACCAAAATACAGGCTCCTGGGTCAGGCCTCCTCCTAGTCATCGCCAGGTAGCCAACTCTACACCCTCTTCAGCTCATCTCTAATCATCTTGCTGAAAATTGCCTAAAGAGATACTGCACTTTAATGACCTATGTTACTTAAGCCTTGTTTCCTAACTTAAGGGAATAGTAGATCATTGAAAAGACCCCGAAGGCTATTTGAGGCCATAAGGGCATAAATAAAACTGGTATTACAACAGGAGTTTATTTATCTCTAACAAGTGTGTGTGTGTTAATGGAAAAATACAAACTGTAAAATAATTTAAAGACATTTATTCTGAGCTGAATATAAGTGATCATGCCTGGAGATCTATAAACCCAAGAAGCCTTGAGTAAGTGGTCCCAAGGTGGTCGGGTTACAGTTTGGTTTTATACAGTTTAGGGAGGCAGGAATTGCAGGTAAAATAAAATCATAAATCACTACCTGGAAGATATACATTGGTTTGGTCTGAAAAGGCAGGACATCTCAAAACAAGGGCTTACAAGTCATAGGGGCATTCAGAGATTCTTTGATTTGTAATTGGCTAAAGAAATAAAGCTTTGTTTAAAGACATGGAGTCAGTAGAAAGGAATGCTTGGTGGCTGGGATGAGGTGGCTCATGCCTGTAATCCTAGCACTCTAGGAGGCCAAGGCCAGTGGGTTGCATGAGGCCAGGGGTTTAAGACTAGCCTGAGCAAGAGTGAGAACCTGTCTCTACCAAAAAAAAAAAAGGAATGCTTAAGTTCAAATAAGGGGGGGTGCTACTTGTCATGTTATATGCTAGAGTCCGGTTGGAAAGTAAGCCGCATTGTACCATTTAATTATAAAAAAAGAACCCTTTAATGAGGTCTTATGGTTTGTAAGGCTTGACTTAACCTTTGCCTTGTGTGGCCTTAGGTCCTGTTTGCAATTTAGTATTTTATTTCCACTAAAAGTCTGTTGCGTCAGTCTTATGATCACTATTTTAACATTAATGATGGTCTGTCTAAACTCCAAAAGGGAGTTGGGTATAAAGAGATGTGTGCAACCTCCCTTTCTGTCATGGCCACAGACTCAGTGTTAAGGTTTTTCTGAGGTCCCCTTGGTCAGGAGGGGGTCCATTCAGTCAGAGGGACAGGGTTTAGGATTTCATTTTTAGTTTACATGTGTAATCTTAAAACTCTAGTACAAGGAAGAAAGTAAACAAACTTTTATTTATTTAAACTTGCTTGAGTAAGACCTTAAGAATTTATTACAATAGCAGAAAAAGCCCTACTCAAAAATGTAATCAGCATCTCTATTGACTTCTATATTCTATTTAATTCAGAATTATTAAGTTCTCTTAGGCAGTACATATTAAAATTTCCTTAGAGCAAGGGTCCCTTTTCTCTAACTTTGTTAAATAAGATTTCCCATGTAAAATAATTCTATCCATTCCATAGTAACAAGGTTGATTTTATATGGATGAACCCAGAGAAATTGAGTTCCATTCCCTAAGCATTCCGTAATTACCAAATAACAGGCACTGATTGCTCTAAGACAAAAACCTGATCTCATTAGTACTTGCTGATTTGGTAGAGAGAAGACAATTATATGTGAAGGGTCCTATGCTTTTGGAAATGCTAATTAATTATACATTATTTATTGGAAATACAATGCTCTCCTTATACTGTAGCTAGAAAAACAGAGGAAGTAAATGAGAACTTAAATAGCTGAGGCATGCTGAATTACAATGAACTATAGTCATTTGTTTCACATCTGAGTTCTGTTGCTGGTTTAGATACAACTTTATATACCTACTTTCAGTCATTCCTTTTTATCAGAAGGAGCTATCAAGGTGTAAGAGTATAAAATGGAAATTACTCTGTTATCTGACTGGTTTTAGCCAAGCTAAACTAGTCTCAGTGGTTTAAATTTTCTTTTACAAAGGGAAATAATAGATAAATAAATAACAACAAATAGCAAATAAACAATTTCCCAGTCCAAACCAAGGTTCCAGTGTCAATAAAGAGGTAGGAGCTAGGCATGTGTTTGTTTCTGACAAGTTAAATTCCTTTGCATCAATGTTGTAGCATCAAAATTTTTGATGCATCAAAATTGTACCCATGCTAAAGTCTTTATCCATTGTTCTTCTGTTCGCTGACATTAGTGACAAAAAGCTAAGAAGAAATAGGATCTCTCCACACACCAAGCAAAGAGGGTGAGGATTTCTAGTTCCAACAAGCCTAGTAATTTGCTTTCTCTGTGGTATATATGTCAAGTGTACCAGGAAAAAAAAAAGGCTTAAAGATGGAACATGAGCAGTGTGCTGACCTCAATTTGCTCTCATAATGTGATTTTTAAAATTATCCATCAATTCTTCCAAATATGTGGTGAGCAAATGCTAAAATGTGAAGAATATGTATAGTTGACTTAAAATTATTATGTAGTTTATTATTTCACCTAAATCAGCTGATTAGCAGCACAACACATTGGATAGAGGTGGAAGACTTGGCTGTGTCTCTGCCACCTGCTCTTAAATCATTAATGCCCTCAAGTCTGTATGTGAGTGGGATGGACCAGATAGAAGTCTACAAACTTTTTAAAATTTATATTAGTAAATTTTAAAACAAATGAAAGAGTAGAAAGTACAGTGTAATAAAGCTCTATGTATCCACCAGCCCCCTTCAACCATTAGCAATACAATTTCCAAACTTTGTGATCACATACCCTCATCATTAAGTTAATGAGCACTCACACACAACATATAGGTAAATTATTCACATCTTAAAACATACCTCACAAGTGTAAATTTTTTAAAAAGTATGAATTAAAATATAATGAAGTTCTACACGTGAGTAGTCATAATAGCTTTATTTATGACAGCTGAAAGTTGGAAACCATCCAAATTTCCCTCACCAGGTGGACAGAGAAACCAACCAGTATATTCATATAATACAATACTAAGTAGTGAAAAAGAGCATACTACTCACATATATAACTATAGAGATGAATCTCAAAAACATTCAGAAGCCAGCCTCATCTTTTGACATTCTTAAAAAGATAAAACTATTGTTGATCAAGGTTTGCCAGAACTTATAGGTGGAGTAAGGGTGTAATTGTAAAAAAATAGCCTGAAAGAATTTTTTGAAGTGATAAAACTATTGTATACTGGTTATATCGGTGGCTATACAAATCCATACGTGTATTACAATTCCTAGAACTGTAAAACACAGGCAAAAAAAAAAAATTCCATTTCCTTGTATGATAATATACAAAAAATGTCATGAGAAAAATATAATAAATTTCTAATGGTTTCTCTTTATATTCCGATGGTTTATCACTCACATTAATTTGAAAGCTAATACTAGGTTACCTTTAGATTCCATTTTAATAATCATAGTCTGAAATAATCAAGTTACTATGATAGTTTAAAAATAACTAAAAATTCTATGAAACTTCTCTCATTGAGGTGGGGAGTCTATATCCCCTCCCCTTGAATCTGGGAGAGATCTGTGGTTACTTCAACAAATGGAAAATAGAGGAAATGATGCTATGTCCATTTTGAGGGCCAAATCTTAAGAGACTGAAAATTTCTGCTTACTTTTGCTCAGAACACTCATTCTTGGAACTCAGCCACCATGCTATGAGGAAGCCCAAGCAGCTCCATGGAGAATTTCATGTCAGAATAAACTAAGGCTGCTGGCCGACAATCTCCGGCTGAGCTCTCAGCCAACGGCCAGCACCAACCCACTTTGCCAGTCATGTGAGTGGCCATGTTGGAAAGTAAACATCCAGCTCTAGTCAAACCACCTCTGCCGACATCTCATGGACAGAGATGAGACATGCCCACCAAGCTCTGACCAAATTCCTGCTTCATGAGCAAAACAAATTACTAGGGTTGTTTCAAGCTATTAAGTTTGGGATGGTTTGTTATATAGTAATAGTTAGATAACATAGATATGGTTTTCATATAGTAATAAATAGCATAGAACTAAAACAGTTCCTCAAGAAAAAGTAGAACTCAGAGTCATGAATTATTGCCTTAATGCAGAATTTATTGATGTGTTAACCTGAACAATCTGAATCAGAATGGTCTGAAGTGTGAAAATGCAAAACTCTCACCCCATACTGAATGAATCAGATTGGGAATCCAGATTGGGGATTGGGGATCCAGAAACCACTGTTTTTAACGAATTACCCATGTGATTCTTCTGCATCTAATGTTTGGCCTCCAGCATCAAAATCGCATTGAAAAGATTAATTGGAAGTAGCTGGAGCAAGGGGTGATGTCACCTGTCACTACCAGAAAAGGTAAAGAAACTCAGTGAAGAAAAAAATGCCATAAGCAAACCAGGTAGAGAGTTCCCTGAAGTGTGCCTGTTTTACAAGACAAAATAGAGCCTAGCAAAGCATAAATTCTAAATGGACACAAAAAATAAGGTATAATAATATCAGGTATATTGCAAAAAAACAGGTAGGACATTTATTAAGCACCCATATTATATTTATAGAGTACTAAACTCCTATGATTTTATGATTTTTACAAATTAAATAAGAATGACTTAACATGGAAGCAAGATTAACAAGAATAATATTTTTGTTCTTTGTACTCTAGTTCAATGACTTGATAGTTATATATTTTTAAAGAAAGCCACTTAAAAACTATAACTACCTCTCTCTATGTAAATACTAAATTTTTTAATTCCTTAAAGCTATTGTGCCTAAACTAGACTTCTGTAAGATATTCTTTTCACCTCCCATTACAAAATGACAGAGAGAGAGAAAAACAATTGCCCCGTCTGTTTCAAATTGACTTTGAAATGAGGTGGGAAACTAATAATTGAAGAAATCGTCACTGTGTTCCAATTACTACAAGCAAAAGCATCCGTCAAAGGAGTAGCCAGAAATCTACTGCAGATATATATTTGGACCTCAAGGTGCTCAAAGTAGTCTCTGAAAGGCAAAAACAGTAGGGGTCTAAGAGTCACGACAGAACACAGAAAATTTCTAGATATACCTTTAGAAACCAATATTTTCTGTGCTCTTATTTTGTCTTTTCACCATGGCAATAAGTCACCTGGCAGAATACTTTCTATAGATTGTTGGTGGCTACTTATCAGGTATTAGCTAAGATTCATCTTTAGTCATCACTGATTTCTCTCACTAAAATTCTGCCTCATGTAGTGTCTCATGCCTTGTAATCCCAGATACTCGGGAGACTGAGGTGGGGTGATTGATTACTTGAGGCCAGGAGTTTGAGACCAACCTGGGCAACCTTTAAAAAAAAATGTTTTAAATAGTTGTATTACCAAAAACCTTGCGTCAGAAAATAAAACATAAAATTTCCACTCAACCCTCACATCTAACATGAATGATTTAATAAAACATACCCTTTCGATTTAGATTTTGAATACACAGTGTCCTGTGACAGTAAAACATAAGGAAGATTTAGCAAATACATTAAATATCATCCTATCTTTCATCTGCTATTTTCAGGATTTTTTTTTTTAAAAGACAAGATCTAGGTCTGTCACCTGTCGCCCAGGTGTGATCATGGCTCAGGACTTTTTAAGTTTCATAATGTGAGTGTGACCCTTTCTTATCATCTTCAAGATTCCCTTCTGTTATAACCAAAAAGACAAAGCAGCAGCTGCTCTTGTCAAGTACACAGAATGACATGCTTTTTTCTGACACCAGTGGCAGCTCAGAACAAAACTGCCAGCAGAGGACGGGGCTGGGCGGAGGAGCCTCTAGCTGCATCTGCCTCCTGTGCTTTGGCTCCAGCTCTGAGGGCCCCAAGATCTTCGCGGTGAAGTCCAGGTTGGAGATGACTCTAGCATGAACCAGGGCCCAGAGATGATTAAGAAACAGGACTCAGGGGCCAGAACGGGAATTTAAGCAGCCCTTATACTATTCAAGAAGTTAAAGATACAAACATCTGCATGAGGAGTTGAACAGAGTGAACCCCACACCTTTTAATAAACAAAAAATGAGTTTGTCTGAAAAGCAGAAGTGTTGATAGGTGCATTTATTATTAAATGAAATAAATGCAGTCTCTGTTAAGTTCACTCACAGAGAAGACTTGACTCATTGTCTTCCTCGGTTTGACATTCATGTAAGATTCCACTGTTTGTTTTCTAAGAAAATATTAGCAAGGAGTAGTGACTTCCCCAGTGTCATGGCTTTGTAAATGACATTGTGTATAAAGAACTGGCATTTATTTTTAATGAATGTAATCTTCTTTCTGTCTTCACAATCTTGCAATTTATTCAAGATGTTTGAAGTCAATTGATTCTATGTATCTTCAAGAGATAGGAAAGGTAACACTATCGCCATTTAAAACGAAAACATTACCTCATGATTCTTTTAAATCAGTGATTGATTTAATAATGATCACAACTGCTGAACTATAGAGTGGATGTTAAGTAATATAGAGACAGAGGAAACAGCCCCATAATCAGTATCAGGCAACTTAAAGAATCCTTTTCCTATGGCTGAAAATTCCGGTAAGATTTTCAAATTATTTTAAAGTGATTTTTAAGTGTTCTGTGAAAAATGTTTTATTCTGCATATGAAAACAATGTATATGGCATTGTATTATAGTGCTCACATGTAGTGGCAGTTTTGGTGACCAGAGCATGGTATTTCTGTAGCTCAGCATTTCCTCTTTTTCCATCTGTCCACTAATTTGTAACAGAATAATTATTAGAGTAGCTAGTCAATTTTACAAAATGAGGTACACTATCAAATAATATTCACACTATTTTTAAAAATTCAGTATGCTTTGAGGTTAATGAAAAAATATCATGAGCTAATTCACTTTTTCTCTCATGCCAAAAACAATTTGAAATTTCAAAAGTGATTTTTCTTAATTAAACATGATCCAATATATATCTCCCCACCAAAAGGAATACTATCGTAGGAAGCTGCAGTATGCTTCAGGGATTAATAGCAAGAGAGATCTCAAACTTAGTTGAAATTGGATCTATTATAAAGTCTGTGTTTATTAAATATCATCCGCTATGTGCAAGGTATATCCTAATGCTTATAAGAATGATAAAATTAAGGATAAGCCCTCTTGACTCTTAAAAACTTGTTAGGAAAACAAAATGCATGCAGAGAAAATAGTTAGGACTTAAGATATAGAAGTGTGCAAAGGTATCAATGCATATACATGGTGAGGTGCTGTTCAAAGTGCTTCTCTGAACACCAGAGAAGATAGGTGGGACATTTAGAAAGAGCTCTGTGGATTTGGTAGAAATTTAATTAGGAATGGAAGATACAAACAAGTAAAATTATGTAGCTAGGGTAAGTCTCAAGTTATCCCATAATTGATGTGTAAATGCTATTCTGTTCCCAATATGCCTACATAAGTTTCAGCCAGAGGAAATTCATCTTTCAGATCAGACAGATGAGGGCACTGGTTAGTATGGGAGCTACTGACTACATTTACGGAAGCTTTTTGCATTTGTAGGACACAATTATTAGGTATCAGAGCTAGAAACAGATTTATTTTAATTTACACAAACTAACCAGAGATCATATCCAAAAGAACAAACTCCTTAGCATTTGAGAAGCCAGTTTCCAATTATCGCAGTAAAATGTACACCTGCTCGAAGGCCTTCAGCTAGAGTCAGACAATGATATTTTTGTTCCTGGAGATCACCAGGATTACCTGGACTCTTCTAATGAAAAAATGAAAAAGAAAGAGAGAGAGAAAGAGAGAGAGAGAGAGAGAAAGAGGGAGCGTTTTTTTATTAACCTGGTTAGCTCTGCATAACTAGGGGAGAAATTTCAATGCACACTGGGGTCTTCTCCCACCTTGCACCTTAGTACAAGGATTACAGGGATTTGACTTCATGTCTGAGCACCACAGAATGCAGACGCTCCGGACTTAATTTCATCCTCCTTCTAACACATGCCCACTCTGACCTCCTCAACAGGCAAAAATCCCACAGTGATGCAAATTCTCTTTTTCTTTTTATTTATTTTTTTCAGCATATTATGGGCATACAAATGTTTAGGTTATGTATGTTGCCTTTGCCCTACCCAAGTCAGAGCTTCAAGTGTGTCCATCCCCAGACTGTGTGCACTGCACCCATTAGGTGTGTCTATACCCATCTCCTCCTCCCCCCTCCCATCTGCCCGACACCCAATGAATGTTATTACCATATGTGCCCTTAAGTGTTGATCAGTTAATACCAATTTGATGGTGAGTACATGTGGTGCTTGTTTTCCCATTCTTGTGATACTGGGCATCTACCCAAAGGACAAAAAGACATTCTATAAAAAAGACATCTGCACTAGAATGCTTGTAGCAGCATACTTCACAATTGCAAAGACGTGGAAACAACCCAAGTGCCTGTCAATACGTGAGTGGATTAATAAAATGTGGCATATGTATACCATGGAGCTCTACTCAGCCACAAAAAACAATGGTGATCTAGCACCTCTTATATTATCCTGGATAGAGCTGGAGCCCATTCTACTAAGTGAAGTAGCACAAGGATGCAATTTCTTTATCGCATTGTTTTTGATTACTACTTTCCTCATTCTAAAAACTTAATAACAATAATTTCTCCTCTATTATCAACTTTATTTCCTTTATGTATGCACACTCTCAATTTTCTTTTTTTTAACCAACCTAAAATATGCTAAGCCTGACAGACTTTCCTATTTAAAGATTTTAAAGGTTTTTGCCTGCATTTAAAAAAAACAGACTTTCACACCACCACAGAATGAAATATTTAGGGATTACCTGTGTCTGTATCAAATGGATTTGGGTTTCCTAAAAAATCTCTTACCAGTTAGTAGAAAAAACAAAAACTATTCGTATCTGAAGGGTTACCATTTTAACTTTTTAAAATTCTAAAGAAAAGGAAATAAATTTGTTTTAGATATCTCATTTGGTATTTAGATACCTCATTGGTACCTCATGATTTGGTATGGATCAGATAAATGAAATCAGAAGTGAGCTTCAAATTAACAAAATCAAAGACATTCATAAAATGACCTCACCACACCCCAGGAATCACACATTAGTTGTAGTAGTTCCTTTCTAGATTGTAAGCTAGATTGAAGATGGGTGAATTTTATTTTGATGTTCACATATTCAAACCCACATATATCCCCTCCACAGCATTGCTCTTAGTAGATATTTAATAAATATTTTTGAACGAATAAATGGCTTTTGTAAATATGCGCCCAGCTTTACTGAGATCACTAAGAGAAAAAAAAATGATTTTGGCATACATCTTCCCTAACCCCAAATTATGCTCCAATTGCTAGTTCCACGTGAAAAACAGAGATCTCAAAAGGATGTTGACTTATTTGGTGGCCTGATGTATACACACACACACACTTAGTATATATATATATATAATATATATATATATATACTTAATGTTTATACTGAAGATACCATTGTTTAACATAATCTGCTCAGTTCCACCCCAGACATAGCCATTAGGATTTCTAAGAAATTAATTTTTAATTATAAATCCTGGTTTTACCTTTCCTCTAGGGCTTGAAAAACAATCAAAGAGAAAGTTACACTTTCTTTCTTCTGGTTCCTGTTCTTTTACCCTGTTCTCTACATATTTAATGCTAAAAAATGTTTCTATGAAGAGACCTCCAGAGGTCCACATAGCCTGAGAGAGTCACACTGATAGTATCTTCGCTGCCTTAATGCTGCCTGACCTTCTAGGATGGAAGGAGTTCCACTAATAAATGTTATAATTCCAAGCAAGGCTAATGCCACCAGAGTATTTCCAACTCTTTTAACAGTATTACATACCTTTTCAGTCCCAAGTTTCTGTGTCAAAAAGTTGGCGACTCAACCCACATAAACGAAAAAATATAGTTATAGCGAATGAAGTCTGTATTCAATATATGACCTAGTAAACAAATTTGAGAAAGAAAAACCACATGAACAGGTATGAACAGCATTTCATCATAGGACCACAGAGACAGCTATGCATATGCTTGTCTGTGTCACACTTTTGCAACTGCCCGGGGAGTTTCAAATTAAAGAGGCCAGCTAGAGAGTTCACACATCTACTGCAGCCAGGCATTTGTGGTGGGCAGCACACAGCCCCCCAAAGGTGGGCATGTCCTAATCCCAGAGCCTGTTAATGAAACAAGGGACAATGCAGGTGTGATTTTGATGAGGGACCTTGGAATGGGGAGATTGTCCTGGATTACCCCAAGGAGCCCAATATAATCTTTTTTTAATTGGAAACTCATAATTATATTACATTTTTGGAGTACAATGTGAAGTTTTGATATATGTATACCAGATGGAGTGAGTAAATCAAGCTAATTAACATAGCCACACAAACAAGATGTGATGCAACAAGTAAAAAGCTTGACAACTAATTCATTAGTTGGTTGGAGTGTTAAACTTTATACCAAGTTCCTAAAATCCGTAACTAAGAAGTGATTTGAAGCACTTTGCAACTTCAAGATGAAAGGTTATTTGCATTACAAATTAATTCTGTGGAAATGCTAGCTGCCAGGGCAAAAGCTGAACCCTGAACTTAAATGCCCAGAACATGCAGATCATTGGCCTAGCTGATAGGACAGGGCACCTTTTGTCTTAAGAATTTTTTTTTTGCCACTTAACATATTTTCATTTTTGCCTTGAGCTGTTAAAAGAAAGGATTCCATTATTTATAGAAGCCATAATAGGGGAACTCTCCAGGGTTATTGAATATTAAACTGAGTAAAGAGTGAAAGTATCCACAGAATAAAATAACTCCTTAGAAATTTTCTGTACTCACATCCACCCAAGAAGGATGCTTTGTTGCCAGAGGTGGCAGGGATTTCAGGTGTCTTTTAGAAAACTTCAGATTAACTAAATTAGGAGTCTTACTTAAACTGTAGGTTAACACAATAAAATGTGAAATCAGTGTCAAAGAATTTTATTATTTTTTACTCAAGAATAGACAAGGCCAGGTGCAGTGGCTCACAGCCTGTACTCCTAGCCCTCTAGGAGGCCAACGTGGGCGGATCGTTTGAGCTCAAGAGTTCGAGACCAGCCTGAGCAAGAGCGAGACCTTGTCTCTACTAAAAATAGAAAGAAATAATTGGTCAACTAAAAACATATATAAAAAATTAGCCCTGGCATGGTGGTGCATGCCTGTAGTCCCAGCTACTCGGGAGGCTGAGGCAGGAGTGTCGCTTGAGCCCAGGAGTTGGAGGTTGCTGTGAGCTAGGCTGACGCCACAGCACTCTTGCCCAGGCAACAGTGTGAGACTCTGTCTCAAAAAAGAAAAAACAAACAAACAAACAAAAGAATAGAGTGGAAGAACTTTTTGCTTAATAAGAAGGTCCACACTCCATTGCTCTTGCTAGATACTATTTTAATTTATTTTAATTCCCTCTCATTTCAACATTATCAGGTATTGATAGTTAAGCCTTAATGGGAACACATTGTTTTCTTGTCTATATTACTTTTTCAACACAAAATGTTGATGCATTAGTACTGAATGTGATCTTCTTAAAGTCCCCTTTAAAGGAAGATTGAGGCAAAAGGCAAAAATGAGAAGGAATTTGTGGTCAAAGGAACCTGTTTCATTTTGGTGGCTGTCCCCACTTGGCCTTTTGTGGCCTTTTGCTAGGTCTGTCGGGGGTAGAAGCATTGGACCTGAGCAGGTGATGAATCACAGCTCCCCACCCGCCCGACACCCCATAACTCACACCACGTCATCCAAAGAGCAAACACTGAAGGGCTTATGGTGCTGAGCCTCCAGTATTGCTTACTTCCCTGCTCCACACCCAAAAGGAAGTTTGGATGAAATAGTGTCTGTTCTCCCTACCAGGTACATTGTACATAACTGTAGATCATCAAACAACCACCGTCTAGAACTAGAACCTGTTTCATTAGAGATTAAAGAATAAGAATATCCTATTAAGTATGGGATTTCTTAGTGTTAAGTGAAAATCAGATGTCCAAACTTAGGGATGCTAGCAGTACTTACATATTTTCAATTCTTATTCTACTATATGTTTTATAAATCTTCTTTTTCATAGTGCAGATTTGTTGAACTCCTGGTTAACTGATAGAAAAAAATAAAGTCCTACAACTAAAAACGAATTCCTTGCCTTATATTTATTTAATGCTCCCCCCACCCTGACCAACCTTCATCACTCCTTCCCCAAACAAGAAGTGGGACAAAAATAGATGCAGGGCTTCTTGAGCTCAAGTGTGCTCAGCATCCCACGGGACCTGAATGTGTCCTGCCCCAGAGCGGTGACGAATAGCGACAGAACGGGCATGGTACTCGCAGCGAATGATGAAAGCCGATCAGGTCAGGAATGAAAACTCTCTAAGTGACTGACATAGCATTTATATTTATTACCTTGGCTTATCACAGTTATCTCAGAAGACATGAAATAAAATCAGAGAAAAGGAAGTTTTAAACAGACACTCACATAATAGGCCACGCGGACGTGCAGACTGCTGACCAGGCAAAATGTGCTGGCAGGCAGGACTGGGGACTGGAGGAAACCGGCATTATTCAAGCAAGGAATGGACAGCGTATTGTGGGAAAGAAGAGTGGCCTGGGGAAAAGACAGGCTTTGTTCAGACCAATTCATTTTGCCCACTGCACATTCAACTTGCTGCGAGATTCAATACAATTTGACTAAATACAACATTCACCCTGTTTCCCGTATTCTATTGTTTCATTTAATAAAAGTGAACCTGCTTTGCAATTCTTAGCTACACACAACCAACCAGGGCCCCCGGTCCTTTTAGAAGAGATGGAGTGAATTTAGAATGTCATATTTCCAAGACGTGATTGTCACCCACAAGACAGAAAAATCCCACTCAGTACTTGAATTTTTAAAAATCCATATCTGATCACACAGCTTCTAAAGAAGAATAAAGATCAAAAACACTAATGTAATATGTAAAGGGCAGGAGGGAAAACCAGCGTGTTTCAGGCCAGCAAATGATGAATGTGGAACAGAGAGGCATGAACTAAAAGAGGTTTGACAAAAACATTTTCTTAGAAATCAATGACTAGACAACTGGGGCAAGATTTATCAAAAGTATAAAAAGTGTGGCAAATGCTTCAGCTTTTCTATTTTTAAAAACGAAGAGTTGATTTGATTCATTTATATGGATTCATATTTTAAAAACTAGAATCATTCTTAAACGATTTCTTCTGTACTGATGCCATGATTTAATCACGTGTCGATATGCATAGTTTATAAAATGATGGTGCCAATGAAGAAATGTCAAATTTATATAAGAAAACATAATTTGCTTATCTTTTCTCAAAGGTAAAAGGAAGTTTAGTTCTATTTTAAATAAAAGGACTTTTTTTTTCCAGTTAACTCTGTCAAGTAAAAGTATATATATATATATATATATATATATATATATATATATATATATATATATTCCATAGAAGAAGCCTGGTTCCATTTAACCAAAATAAAATAAATATACGTATACATTCAAATTGCTTTAAAGCTGACGAGCTCTCATTTTCCTGTTCCTTGTAAACCCTGCAAGATTTACTCCATCTTTTTTACCAACCCCCCGTGGTGCTAAACAAGCTATCCGCAAGTCTCACCGCAGGTAGGTTCACAGGGACAGAGGTGATGTCTGAGTCCCAGGCAGTAGTAATAGGTGCTGCTCCAGGTGGGGCTGATTCCTGCGGCATAAAAAGGATGTGGCCCAGTAAATAGAAGGGCAAAAGAGAATGAAATTTTTAATAGCTTTGCTCTCTTTGTGCTTTGTCTGAAAGAATCACTGTTGCACTTGACATTTGTTGCCATTTTGCTTTTTCATTTTGAACGTGGAGCCAGACTGTGTCTCTGTGTCGAAGGGAGTAGAAGGGATGACCTCCAAAATGTCAGAATTATTACTAATGGCAGCCTTTAAGCTCGGATAGGTGGGCAGCAGTGTTTTATCAGTCGGCTTAAATGCTGACTGCAGGGTAGGGGCCCGAAACAATAATGAGAAGCTATTTAAAATTTGGAAGAGGCAAAATACTTTATATGAAAGATGTGGCTTCTTTTCAAGCGCTGGCCATGTGGTGTGGTAGCAGCAGATGCCCTAAGGAATGAGGGCGGCGTCTAGGCAGACCTGAATGCGATCTCCCCTCTGGCTCTTTCTGCTCGTGACCTGGGGCAGAGTCCACAGTCCTTCTGAGTGTCACCTTTCTCATCTATAAAACGAAATCATACCACCCACCTCAAGTGGCTGTTGAGAAGATTAATGAGGTTGTGTATGCAAAGTGCCAGGCTCCATAGATGCCAGTTTGCCTTTTCCTCCCTTGCTTCGATTTTTTTGACCTTTGCAAATAATTTACACTAACAGGTAATCAAGAACTAGACCCAAGGCCCCTTGTGAGGGACTGGGCCAGCCCCACAGACCTCACCTAGAAAGTCTCTAGTTCATGGCCGAGGGCTTGCTTCTATTTCTCCCTGCCGAATAAGTTCCTAGTAAGATCCTGCTGAGGTTTGAACGGGTACTGGGGATAGTCAGTGGTACTTGTCCATGTTTCTTGCCTGTGGATTTGAAGTCGGCAGTGTGCAATGTGATGATGTCAGGTAAAATTTTCTGTCAAATACAGTGTGTTCTGAGCCCAACTGCTTGACCTCAGGTTGCAAGTAGTGACTAGGAGCAGTTGTCCAAGATGACATGTTCTTTCGCATGGCTCACAGCCAAGAGTTAGACAGCCTCCAATCCACATACCCTAGACATCAATCTAGACACTTCTACTCAGACAAATTTCCTCTTTAAAGACACTGAAGCTGTCCTGGAACTAGGCCTCTTTTCAAGACAGGCAGAAGGCCTTATGCTGAATGCTTACTCAAAGCCCTGCATAGGCCAGGCAAATAGACTTGCCAGGCATGACAACTAGTCTATTGGTAGTGGCCGCCTAGATAGCTGTGTGTAAAAGAATTTCCAGTCCCTTCTGGGAAGAGGCATAAACATGTGCCTTAATCAGTGATGATGGCTGTGGTGGGTACAAGGGAGGGTTATTAGGAAACATGACAGAGTTGGAAAATGTAGTCTCTGGAAATCCTCAAAGTTCTGCTTTTATTCAATAGGGACATTGGCCATTACTCAAGAATTAGCCTTATCCACACACATGGAGCATGGTGTCATGATTGAGTAATTCCTGGAACTGGGTGGCAACACCATTAACCCAATATACAAAGACAGCCACAATCTCTGGTCAGTACCACAAGAGGTTCCAGACCCACTGATAATTTTGCATGTCACTAGCAATATACATCCTTGCACACCATCTAATCCCTCACAACTTGTGATTCTGGGGATTCAGGGGCTGTCCCAGCATCACTTGAAGTCACTGGAAGCCAAGGCCAACTCTGGTACTTTCACCATCACCTCTGAAAGCCACCCTCAGGTAGACACACACTGGGGTACCAGAGAAAGCAAATCGAACTGTTTCTGATGCAATAATCTCAGGACTTTGAAATATATTTAGACTATTTAAGCCAAATGCCCACCTGTCTTCTCCCCCTCTGCCTGAGCTACTGATCTTCTGCCAGGTACAGGTATTTACAATCAGTCAGGCATCCCATGGAGAATTTAATGAAAGGAACCTACAGAAGGGCCCCATCTGCCCATCTATTTTCTCTCTTCCTTGTCAAGAGGAGAAGCAAGAACGCACATCTGTGCAATGAGCACCAGGTGTTAAATAAAATCATTATCCAAAACCAATACCTTCCCATTGACTCCAGGTTTGCAGTGTTAGCACAGGTGAACTACAGTTTATACCAAACAAGGATTGATGAAAACACACAAGTGGTTGCAATCATGAAAAAAGATGAACCACCCTATTATGGCAATTTTGAGTATACATTAAGTTCACTCAGACTTTTCTGATCATGATTCTATTGGGCTGTTACATAATCTGAATATTAAGTGACATTTTTATTCTTATTCTCATGACTCATCCAGAACTGTGCAGCACTAGCCCCACTATGAAAACACCACCTTGACACCATGTCAGGGAGTAGGCGGCTGACTTTGTCTTGTAGGATCTTGGGACATAAAGGTCTGTGTTCTTCGAACAGTGTCGCTCTGTATTAGAAGCATCCACAGTTCTCCACTTGGCCCACCTCCCTCTAACTATAATTTTCATATATTTTTAACCTCAGAACTCCATGTCCTTTTTTTTAATCAAATGGAATTTCACCAAGAACCCTTTATTAGTTTCCTAGGGGTGCCATAACAAAGTACCGCAAATCGGGTGGCTTAAACAACAGAAATTTCTTGTCTCACAGCTCTTGAGACTGGAAGTCTGAGACCAAGCTGTTGGCAGAGCTGGTTCCTCCCGAGGGCTGTGAGGGAGAAATTGTCCCGTGCCTTCCTCCAGCCTCTCGTTGCTGGCCAGTGATCTTTTCATGGGGACAGTCATGCTGGATTGGGGCTTGCCCTCATGATCTCACTTCAATTTGATATTCTGCAAAGACTCTATTTCCTAATAAGGTCACATTTGCAGGCACTGGGGATTAGGACTTCAATACCTTTTGGGGAGACACATTTTAACCCATAACAAATCCCAATTATGAAACTTAAAAGTGAAGCTATTTCCCTTGAAGTGGGATGGAAGACCAATAGCCCTCTCTGCTTAATGCCTTTCTCTCTCTTTCATTCCTTTCCTTTTCTCTCTCTTGACATTTCCCTAAAACACCCTGAGCTCACAAAACACAGTTTTAAAAATTACCGCTCTGGCAAAAGTGGTATGCAACAATCATTTCAGCAGTTGTCAGAGGTCTAGCAAGACTTGCGCCTTGCATTTACCAATTTAATATTAACTCTCGTTAATATTAATACTAACAAGAGTTAATAAGGCTGTTTAAGCAGCCTTGCCCTGTGACTGGCCTTCACTGCAGAGGGGAGCTCCCTAGAGGAGGCGTGGAAAGGCTGTCGAGCCCCCAGGGAGGGTCGTAATGAAACTGTCTCTGAAGATCATTGTGGACTCTAACCGCATTGCTCAGGAGAATGAGCTGTTTTCCATCAGACTCTCACCCTCAACTCACAAAGTGCTGGTGGCACTTTCTAGTGGGAGCCAAGCCTCCCATTAGCCATTAGCACAAACCAGCAGAGCCTCAAGGACATGTATAAGTCAGCCAAGAACAGATTTATCTCCTGGCCCTCTTCTTCCCTCTAACTGCCAGGTCTGGTGACTTCCCAAATTACAGAGCCAGAAAGCCAATTCCAAAATCCTTGCATTTTAATTTCTGAAGGTCCCCAGCTACTCAACTGTCTGTTATACACACAGAATTTGTCCATTTTGCAGCCCCGGCCAGACTGTATATTGTTCACCTTGGAGCAGGGAAAGCAGGTGGGGAGCACCTGTCAACCCCAGAAAAGCACCCATTATCGGGGAGGCCCTCACACCCCCAACCTCCCCTGCCCCACAATCACAGCCTGTGTCTTCATTGCTCTTCAGGCACACTGGCTTCTACCAAATTCTTCATGACAGCACTGGGGAAACATCCTCATTTTGTGACTACTGAGAAATCAATATCCGTGCCACTGAGAAGGAGGATAGACCAGAAGGACTCTTCTGCCAGAATCCCAGAACGCAATCGCAAATACCTTTTCCAAACCCTGTGTAATCCATCCTGATTATATTAGCAAATAAACTGAATGTCCCATAAGTTCTGCTCTAATGGGATATATGCGTTCCTAGAAATCATGCAATAAAAACCTCAGAGAAAAAATGGGAAACAATGGGTCAGCGAAACAGCACCCAAAAACCTCATCAGTAATATGTCAAAATAATAAAAGGAAGCTTGTAAGAATGGTATCACAGTTTTACACATAATTATGTGTTTAAGAAATACACATATACTGCAATAAATATGGTATTTGACCTTGAAAAAGACCTGCAGTTAGCTTGTAGAAGTGCACAATAGAAGAGTTGCAACTAGTGAGTTACTGTGAAGAGGCAGAAGAAAAGTCTGAAATTCGATGGAAAATTGTAACTCTAGGTGTGGATAGGTGTGGTTCATAACACATGTGGTGAACTGAGGTAGCTGGTCGATGTTTGAGATGTGTACATAGGTGCATTTTGCGCATTCCTGCACAGCTTGGTCCAGCCTAGTGCAGTTTTCTGCATTCGCCTATTATTTCACGGTCTAAAGCATGCACAAGCAAATGTGAAATTTGTATTGTGCACAAATTGTTCCCTAATAATTTCCTAAATGTTCTGTTCAGATTGTTTCAATCATATTGGGACAAATTCACACTTTCAAAGCAAGCATTCTAGCAGAACTGATTGTACTTGGACTCATACCTTCAAAAATGCCTTCAAATGTCATAGCCAGAAACAATCAGATCAGTTTCTTCAAGCACCCCCATCTTTACCTCTAGATGGTCTTTGTCGCATTAATCTTCAATTCCATTCTGATTGCTTTCAGCCCCCAGAGCCTTCTGCCTCTATACCCTCCTAGGCCATGGAGCAAACACATCCGGGAGATGCCGACTGACCAACAGTAAACTCTAGGCAAATCCTTGAGATTGAAAACCGGATTTGGTTGTCCACTTTCTACATATATTTAAATAGCTGGCTACAAAGCTTCATCAAACTTTTTGGGGGGGTCTCAAAAATTCTCTGGCCTAGGCATATAAAATCCAGCTCCCAGGCAACATGATGGCTCCCCTCACACTGCCTGTTTCTTCTTTTATGGCATTAAAGTGTGTATGAAGTGACCCACTCAACATTTTAATCCATATAAGCAACACAGAGAAAGTAGATTATTTGGGGCTCTAAGGAACAGAAGAGATTGTCGAGTTATTCACTGGGAGGCCCAAATTTGTTCAGACACAGTGCTAGCCACAGCCGTAGACAAAAAGGCCACCTGAAAGAATGAGAGCACAGCCATGGGACTGGGGAACTGGATGAACCATCACAGATCCTAGAGTAGGATTCTTTGGGTCAGTCGTTAGGCTGCCTTGTTTCACATACTTTTTTCAAAGCTCTCTGGGCTGTGTTCCTTGGCTTCATCCCTCTTGTGTCTTGATCTTCTCTTCCTTTTGTGAAACAAAGCTAATGCCCCAGCTTCTTCTTTGCCAGACCTCTGTGTTCTGCCGTGGCTCCCTACAATGTAGACCGTACCTCTCTGCTTACCCTCGCCAGGAACCATAATGGGTCCCACCTCCCCTCACCCCACCGTACCTTGTTGACCTTGTCAAAGCTCCAATTTCATAAGTAGTCTGCTGCAAATCCAGTCCCTTTTGCCTCACTATTAATTCAAATCCCTTTCTCTTCTACTCCACCCTAAATGGCATCTGCCAAGGAAAACCAACATGAAGATCACAGAAAGAGGCTTTTCTCGTGGTCATAATCCCACAGGGGGTTCTCTTTCTCGGTCTACATCATTTTCAAAATATTGGGAGAATTCATATTATTATTTGAATGGAGTCAACTTAGTCACTTCCTTGTAAACGAAATGATACATTCATTCCTTACAAATAGGATAGCTATACTGCTATCTTGGAATTTCTGATTATATTGTTATAGTAGCACATTTGTTGTGATTAACTATATTTTTATTTTATTAGTAGTTTGACATTTAATTAATGTTTGCTAGTATGAATGATTTTAGGATTAAACCATGGGCAGGTTTGAATCAGCAGCTTAATGTACATATTTTAAAATAACTTTAAATGAATGAACTCATAAAGAAAGCAGGTTCATCTTAATGTGTATGAAATAGCTGATATGGAAGCTCCCTTCATTTATTCTTTAGTGTCACTTGTGAAGCAAATTGACTTTCTTGATACCCACATGGTACATTTAGGGCTCCGATTATTTCCTTGCATTACTAAGCTGTGCTTGTCCTAAGTAAATTTCTACATTCACCATGTTGTATTTACAACAATCTATTTGATCAGGTCAGTTTGGCTATGGAGACTGATTGCCAAAAGTACATTTACCATTGGGAATCCAATTATAACAACAAAATTAATAAACTCAGACAGCTGTCCCTCTGTATTGTAAGGCAGTAAAACTATGATTTGGCTTCTCATTTATATGGCAGATCCAATGCATCATGTAAAACATAATTAAATGGTAGAAGAAATCTTCCAAGTAGGTGGCAGGATGCAAAGCAGTCCAGTTAAAAAAAAAAAAAAAGGTAGTAGTTTGCAAAAAAAGGAAAATAATATAATACGGAATCAATAATCAATGAATGGCATCATAGTAATATCACAGAGCAAATCGTGATTCTTTGTAGGAAAGACAGAGTAAAAATTAAAATACTTTGAAATTTAAAATTAAAGAGATTAAAGAAAACTAGTTTATTAAAGAGAAGATCAGATATATCAAAAAAATTAAAACCCTGAAATAAAGGGTACAATTGAAAAATAATTTAAAACATTTTCAAGGGCAAAAGAAGGGAAATATTTCACATTTATTTTAATATCTGAGTTTTCCTTCCCTCATACAAAAGGGTGCTGAAAATCATGAAAAATTCTCAGTTCTAAATAAAATACATTCAAGAGTTTTTAAAGGTCACTGAAAATCATTTTGGAATTGGAGAAAATAATATTGAGTGATTTATAACTTTTAGGAGAGATAGGATACAAGTCAATGACTTGAAGAAATGGAAAGAATAAAGACTCATGAAATAACACAGAGACTGAAAAAATGAGAGTATTCCACAGAGAAGTTAGATAATACAAGTGCAGCTTTGGGGGATCAGATCAGCAGGAAAGGCTATAGGTGGTTTTTAGGGTTATTTTTGCATAAATTCTAAAAGCAGCTTTAAAATGGTTTACTTTTCCATTCTGCAATGCAAGAGTGATGAAACCCAGGTTTAACTGTCTGTGTGTGTATATGTATGTGTGTGCATTATCTGGGTGTGTGATCACATGTGTACATGCAAGTATATGACTCTGCATATATGTGCTTATTTATGTGTGTAAAAGATTCTAGAGACTTCAATCTTCTGGGTCATGCATCTCTGAAGTTAAGGAAGGGGTAAAGAAAAAGTAATTACAATGCCTCTGTTTTTTTTTTTCATTCCCACCTCAATGGTTAAAAACATGACCTTTAGAGTCACACACGTCTGGGTTGCCATTCTGATGTGTCACTTCCACGCTGTGTCACAACAGGCAATGTAGTCCTCCTGTGGCTCAATTTCTTATTTACAAAATGAGAACAGTAGTAGCTTCTTCATAAGATTGTTTTAGAGACTGAATGAAATTAGGTATAAAGCCCCAACCATAGCCCTTAGCACAAAGTTATAATCAATACATGGTAGTCACTGTAATCATTACTTTTACTGATAAATGTAGCAGGAACTAAATCAAAATAAGACACAATAAAAAATCCAGCAAGAAAATAGGAGTTAGGAGGAGGGAACTGAGAATTGACTGACCAATGTCTGTGCTACCCAAAGACTTATGCAAAGGGAATGTACAACCTCCATTGATGTAGACTCTACATCCCTGACTGCTCTTTTCTCAACAAGCCTGTGACCACACAGTCAACTCAGGAAGGAAACTATTCAAGGACAGAAATAGTGAGGTTCCAAAATAAATTTCATACTAAAGCACACTACCCACCAGCAAGAAATGTTAGTTGATGATGAATCCAATAGCCTAGTGTTTAATGTACATATTTAAAGCGGCACATTACATACTTTTCATAACCACCCTTTATTAGCAGCCTAAAATCATAGAATAAAAAGCTTCTCTTTGATTGAGCCATGTCCCAAAATGAAATAGATCACTTGGCTGTATTTGTGTATTTACACCAAAAATATATACATATATTCACAAACACACGTGTAGAGAAATGTAGTACATCCAGCTGTGGAAGAATAGGTGGTTTTAAAACATATCAGCAAATCAGCAACTAAATCATTACACTGACAAGAAACCTGTTCGCCATTCCCATGTCATTCTGCGAAGAATATCCTGCCTCTGACTAGAATGCATTAAGAGACCAGGGTGTCGGGAGTTTGAAAAACATCTTTAAAAGAAAAGGAAGAGAAGTGTGACTGGTGGAAAAGGAAGCAGATGTTCTCACTAGAATAAAAAGCCAAATTATGAACACTTGAGCTTTACAACAGCTTTAAATAACTCTCTGTGGTGCAGCATAAGATCTTTAAATTTTAATGAAAGCAAAAATCATTTTATCATACCAATGGTAAAGAATTTTTTTCATGTTTCCTTTTTCTTTATTCTTGGTTCTTTTTCATTTTTCCCCCCTGTGACCTGGTATTTGCTTCTATGACAAGCTGGGACTATACTAGCAAGGGGAAATGGACCACAGAGGCATTTATCTGAACAGTTCAGGCAGAAACAATTTATACCTGAAGTATCAAGAAGTTTTAGACAAAAGGACATTTTTGCTGGGATTAACCCCCAACCTGGTTTGGCTGATGATACATAGTGCTGTCACTTTGAGTCATCTAGTGTACTGAGTCTGACCTGTGCTTCATGATAATGCCAGTATCATCATGTATGTGAGTGCTTACTTTTGAACACCATTACTCGACACTCATATTGCATGTGTTCAACATTTATAAATCCCAATAAGCTCAGATTCTAAATACCTTAGTGTTGACTAGAGGACTGTCACTGGATGCTCTACCTTATGATAACATAATGTATTTGTATAGCATTTCCATAACCTGCCAACAGACTTCAAGCAATGGATCTACAACTGGACTTCTGAATTCGTATTCAGGCCTTTCTCACCATTGCTCACAGTGGAGTCAAGGGAGGAAAGGAAATATCTCGAAGCATTAGATCTTTTCTCCTTACCCCTGTAGTTTTCTTCAGACTCTATTGATGGGAACTGAGCAAGTGAAAGAATTGAATGAAGGCAAGAGAATTGTAAACCTGATAATGGAAACTAGTAGAATGGGCAAGTGGCGTGTGCCTTTGTAGGCAAGTCCTCCGAAATGACCTTGGCTAAGAATGCTATGGAATAGAAATGTCTATTCTAAAGAGAACACATTTATAACTTTTTATAAAAAATATATTTAAGATGAAATGCTGGAGGGAAAGAAAATTGTTGGTGGTTGTGTTTTTGCAATAAGCAAATTACTTAGAGGAAAGATTAATATTAATAATAGTTAACCTGAGAAATAAACTCAATAGACTCCATAAAGGGAACTGAAATCAAATCGAATTCTTTGAACTTAAAAGGTACAAAATGAAGAGTAGAAAAGTATTTTGAGATAAAAAGGAAAGAAAACAATGCAAAATTTAAGCAGGATTTTTAAAAGAAATGGATATTTATTTGAGAAGGGAAAGAATGGAGCCATCTACTCTGTTTGGATCCTGGAAAGTAGCTTAAAGGAAAGGTTTATTTTTAGATTTCTCTTCTTTAGCCTAACAAAAATCACATTGGAAAAAATAAAGTCAAAGACTTTTTTCTCAGCTATATTGAGGTAAAATTGATGAATAAAAATTATATATACTTAAGTTGTGCAATGAGATGTTTTGACATACATACACATTGTGAAATGATTGCCACAATCATGCTGATTACACATCCATCACCTCACCATTACCATTTTTGTGTGTGTATGAGAACACTTAAGATCTACTCTCTCAGCAAATTTCGAATATATATTATTATTCACTGTAGTCACCATGCTGTACATTAGAGCGCCAGAAATTATTCATCCTATAACTGCAAGTTGGTCCTTTGGCCAACATCTCCCCATTTCACCTACCTCCTCCCCAACCCCTGGTAGTCGCCCTTCTACTCTCCATTTCTGTAAGTTCAACTTTTTTAGATTTCACGTCCTAAGTGAGTTCATGTAGTATTTGTCTTTCTCTGTCTGGCTTATATCGTTTGGTATAATGTCTTTGAGGTTTATCCCTGTCATCTCAAATGGCAGGATTTTCTTATTTTTTAATGTTGAATAGTAGTATTCCATGGTGTACACATTCCACATTTCCTTTATCCATTCATCCGTTGATGGACACTTATATTGTTTCTATGTCTTGGCTATTGTGAATAATGCTGCAATGAACATGGCAGTACAATATCTCTTTGAAGTAGTGATTGTCTTTCCTTTTGTTTTTAACAAGTTTCTTCAAAGAGAATTGTTCTGGGACACCCCTCTGCTCTGGAATGTTCTCACACACTAGGGACAACAGAAGACTCACTTGCCCCTGATGGTGTAGTATCTATTAATACTGTCACTCTTTCGAGCAGTGGCTGGGCAGAGCTTGGCATGCAAGCAGAACGAGGGGAGGAAAATGCTACTCCCAGACATCACTGTGAAAGGAAAGGCTGGGCTGGGGCCAAAGGTGGAGTCAGGGCCTGGGATGCCCTTCCCAGGGACCAAGCCCAGGGTAGATTGTGGCAGGAGAGGAGCTTGGGCTCTGGGGAGGGAGCAGGGCGTGGAAGAGCTGAAGGTGATGGAGCGAACTTATGAAACTCCTCCATGTAACTTTTCATGTCTGCAGTAAATTACCATTCTTACCAGTTTTCTTGTGGAAAATAATGAGGAATCAGAAATCTGTACCAATCTAGAATACTTCAGCTGTGCTTTATCCAGGAGAGAAATTACTTCAGAAGAGAAATTAGTAATATTCATCTTTAGAAAAATATAAAGAGAATCCATGTAGGGATATGAAATACAGTCATGCATTCCATAACATTTCAGTTAACAACAAGCCACATATACAATGGTGGTCCCATAGGATTATAATACTGTATTTTTACTGTCTCTTTTCTATGTTGGATACGTTTAGATACACAAATACCATTGTGTTACAATTGCACGCAGTATTCAGTACAGTAACATGCTGTACAAGTTTGTAGTCCAGGAGCAATAGGCTTGTACCATAAAGTCTGGGTGAGTACTAGGCTGTATCATGATGTTCCCACAATGACAAAATCCCGTAATGACACATATCTAAGAATATCATCATTGTTAAGCAATGCGGGACTGTAGAGCAAATTTGTACCTGTGAACACAGGGCAGAGAACTCTGCAGGTGAGATGTAGGGCAAGGAATTTGGTATAAGGAATTTGCTGAAGTCTTGGGGAGTAGTTAGGGCTTGCGTCAATTTTGAGCCAAGTATCCTAAACCTCTGAGAGGCAAGGAGACCCAGTGGCATCTGGGTAATCTAAAGCCGGCGCACAACAGCACGGTAGAGCTAAAAGTGCAAACGCAGGAGCATCCATTAGATGTGTGCCTTGGGTAAGTTTTTCCCTCTCTCTTTCTGCTTCCTCCTCTCTAAAATGAGAGCAATAATTATAGTATCTATTCTATGAATGGAGTTTCTGTTTAGGTTAAATGCTGGGCCACAAAACAAGTCTCAATAAATTTTTAAAAGAATTGAAATCATATCAAGTATCTTCTCAGACCACAGTGGAAGAAAACTAGAAATCAGTTCCCAGAGGAACTCTCAAAACTACACAAGTACATGGAAATTAAACAACTTGCTCTTGAATGATCTTTGGGTCAAAAATAAAATCAAGATGAAAATTTCAAAATTTTTCAAAATGAAAGATAGCAGTGGTACAACTTATTAAAACCTCTGAGATACAGTAAAAGCAATGCTTTTTTGAAATAATAAAAACCGTATATGACAAACCCACAGCCAACATCATACTGAATGAGGAAAAGTTAAAAGCTTCTAAGAACTGGAGCAAGAGAAGGATGCCTACTTTGACCACTTATATTCAACATAGTACTGAAATTCCTAGCCAAAGCCATCAGGCAAGAGAAAAAAATAAGGGGTATCCAAATGTGAAAAGAGGAAAATAAATTATCTCTATTTGTTGATGATATTATCATCAAGGATAATTTCACATGGTATATTGGTGATTTTTCTCCTCTCTTGATACTTTAAGTATGTCATTCCACTCTCTCTTGTTTGCCTGGTTTCTGAGGAGTGGTCAGTTGTAATTCTTATCTTTTCTCCTCTATACGTAAAGTGTTTTCCCCACTCAGTCTTCTTTCAGAATGTTTTCTGTGTCTTTGATTTTCTGCTGTTTGGATATGATAGGCCTAAGTTTCATTTCTTTTCTTTTCTTTTCTCTTTTCTTTTCTTTTCTTTTCTTTTCTTTTCTTTTTTCTTTTCTTTTCTTTTGGCATTTATCCTGTTCAGTGTTCTTTGAGCTTCTTGGATCTGTAGATTGATGTCTGATATTAATTTGAGAAAACTTTCAGTCATTATTTTTTTCAAGATTTTCTTCTGTTTCTTTCTTCTCCTTCTAGTCTTCTAATTAGTCACATGTTACACCTTCAGTAGTTGTCCCACAGTTGTTGGATAATCTGTTCTGTTTTTTCAATATTTTTTCTCTTTGCTTTTTCATTTTGGAAGTTTCCAATTATATACTCCCAAGCTCAGAGATTCTTTCCTCGGCTGTGTACTAATAAGCCCATCAAAAATATTCTTCATTTCTTTTAAAATATTTTTGATCTCTAGCACGTCTCTGTTATTCTTTCTTAGAATTTCCATCTCTCTGCTTACTTTGTCCATTTGTTTTTGCATGATGGATGCTTTATCCATTAGACCTTAGCATATTAATCATAGTTGTTTTAAATTCCTATTCTAATAATGCCAACATTTCTGTCATTTCTGAGTCTGGTTCTGATGTTTGCTCTATCTCTTCAAACTGTGTTTTTTTTTTACTTTTAGTATGCCTTGTAATTATTTTTTTGATAGCAAGAAAGTGTACTGGGAAGAAGTACGTGATAAATGTGCCTTTAATTGGGTGGTGGTGAGGTGTGGGGGCAGGTGAAGTGCCATTTATCCCCATAATTAGGTCTTGGTTGTGTGAGCCTCTGAACTGTGCACAAATACGTCTCAGTTTTTCCTTCCCCCTTAGATGGGACAAGATTGTTAGAGCATGCCGGAGTTGGATATTTTCCTTTCCCAAGTCATTAGGCTCTAATACAATCCCAGTAGATTCAAACAATCCTGTTATTTAAACACACACGCACACGCACGCACACACGCACGCACACGCACACACGTTTAGGCTTTGGGAAAAAGGTTTCTCTTGAGGGCAGGGCCTACTAAGAATGGAATGCTCTGGCATATTTCAGAATGGTACCTTTTCCCCTCCCCCTGCTCCAGTATTTACTGTAAGAACATGGTGGAGCTCCTGGAGGTAAAACTCACAAAAGTGTGGGCCCCCTCGGTGACTCAGTCCCTATTTTGTAAACTTTCAGACTGTCCACTGTGAACCTCCAACACTTCATTAATTTTGGTTCATGGTCTCCTACCCCAGCGCTGGTTCCTGCACAGGTTTTTGCTCTATTAAGTTGTGATTTCCTGTATTTGCCTTCCTAACTCTCCAATTTGGGGAGCATTAGTTTCCCTGTTACCTTACTTCTCTGAAGTATCTAAAAAGGGTTGTTAATTTTCCCGTCTTTCTAGTTTTTTATTGTTATAGGATGGAGCAACAACTTCCAAACTCTTTATATGCCATACCAGAAACTTGACCTTTAAAAAGAAAGAAAAAAAAATGCTAAATTTAGGCATCTTCAGTAAATATCTTTTGTTATTTAGTTTTTGACATCATTTTCAAATTGTCCTAATTAAATTTGTCTGAAGTTCTGTATCAGTTCATTCATATAACTATTCTTAATGATTTGTAACATGGACATACTTCTTAGCTTATATCAGTCTTACTTGCAGAGAAATGAGTTATGTATTTATATGGTATTCTGTATCCAACAAGAAAGTTTTCCATAAGCCTTTCTTACCTTTTGTTACTCTCATTTGAGGATGTTCCAAAAATTTATATTCAATTTTTTAGCACCAGTTTCATAGACAAGTGCTATATGCCAGCAATGGACTAGGCAAAAGTTACAAAGAAAAATAAGATAAACTGTACAATAAAAATTTAAAATCCTGCTGAACATCAGAAGAGGTCCTTCAGAAGATCACTAAGTTAATGCAATATATGATTGGTGATAACCTAAGGATGAAAATAGTAAACCCTTTGATTCTACCAAGAAGGAAATCATCACTTCCCACTGATAAGATCTGGCCATTATTGAGCACTTGATATGGCACTTCTGTATAAATATATTTTTAATGATTAAAAAGTACCCAAGGAAGTGATAGAATTTTTCTGGTTCTTGAAAATTGAGAAAAAAAATAGTAAGGTAATGTTTCACTTAGAAATGCAGAATAAGAATTTCAGAGAAGATCAAGGCAGGCTCAAGAAGCCTTCAAGGCAGAACACTTGGGATTGACTTTGAGCAATGGCCAGAATTCAGAGGAAAGAACTTGGTGAGCAAAGGTCTGGTCCTGGGATGAGTGTGGCAGAACTTTTAATCAGGTGCGGGTTTGGAAAGGAAGAAATTTCATCTTATCAATATTTCCAGTTTCAGCCAGGTGCAGTGGCTCATGCCTGTAATTCCAGCATTTTGGGAGGTCAAGGTGGGAGGATAGCTTGAGGCCAGGATTTAAAAACAGGCTGGGCAACATAGCAAGACCCTATCACTGCAAAAATTTTAATATTAGCTGGGCATGGTGGCATGAGCCTATAGTCCAAGCTACCTGAGAGGCTGAGGTGGGATGATCGCTTGAACCCAGGAGGTCGAGGGTGCAATGAGCTGTGATCACGCCACTGCACTCCAGCCTGGGTGACAGAGCAAGACCGTGTGTGTGTGTGTGTGTGTGTGTGTGTGTGTGTGTGTATGTTTCTAGTTTCTAGTTTCATGTTAAGAGACCACAGTGCAGTGGCATAATAAAAACTAAAGTTTCTTTCAACAAGATTTTGGTTGGTTTTAAGATAGAGAAAATATATTTTAAAAAGCCATGTATTTACATTCCCAGTTAAAGTGTGGTGTGTAGAAAGGACTGCAAGGATAATTTATTTCGAACATGTTCTTCAGTTGAATAGGTTCTTCAGATTCGCTGACAGTTCTAGCTGTTGGAATCCACATTACCCTTCTTGAATCAATTGATCTAAAGAGGCATTAAAATGTTTTGATAAGCCCCCTTAGAAAAACAGCAGGCCAACATTTACTAAGCTTTTAAAAAAAATGTCTTCAAAGGGGATTATTAAAACATTTTTATGATCTGACAGCAAATAGGTGTACTCATCACCAGGTAGATCTTTAGCAAATAAGCACTGATACCTCTGTGTTTGTTTCTCATTTTCCTTTTGTTAGAATCTTAGTGGTCCCCAACCTTTTTGGCACCAGGGACCGGTTTCATGGAAGAGAATTTTTACATGGATCTAGGTGGGGGTGGGGGAGGGGACTGCAGTGTTACATAATTTGAACAATGATGAAAGGATTTGTCACATAGGTACCTTCCTCATTCAAGCCCACTGCCTACATGCAGGATGCAAGTAAAAACTTGCTATTCAGACCAGTTCTTCCTTTCAACTGATTTATAGTTCATGAAGCTGTTTTCTAATTTGTTGTGAGGTTAGTCTCTCTGCCCACAATTAAAGGGCTTCATTTTCTTTCTGTGCCCCATATACGATAGTATCAGAAGAGCACCCAGGTATGAAATATATGCAGACATAAAGAATTATCATTCCAGACTAGTTAGTTGAGTTTTATTTTGTTCTAATTGGGGCGCCATTGGGTGTCCACGCTGTCAACGTGAACCTGCTTGCAGACTCACCCACAAGAGAGACAGTGTTGGAAGTCCCCTCCTGGCAGGCTGGCCTGTGTACCCAGAAGGGAAGTGGTACCACCTTCACTGGGTGTGGTGTGTGTGGTTCATGTCACCCCTCTCATCACCACATAAAGTCCTTCCCCACTAACTAATATGTCATTTACCAAACTTTATCATTCCTTTATGATTGTTAGGTGGCTTTATTCCCTTTAATGCTTTATCCTTTGAAGACTCTCAGATGGCAGGAATTTTACTCTTCAATATCAATGATGCATCTGAGAGTACTTGAAAGGGAGCAAGGTGGGAGGGCACCTTGATGCAGAGCCAAGTATCACTGGGTGGGGGACAAATAGAGCACAAATAGAGCCAGCTTGATGTCACTAGTCACCATTAGAATACTATTCCAAGTGAGTCTTTTGAGCAGAGACAAAATTCCTTTTTAGCTTGCCAATTCACATGGTGATTTTGCTCTTTCTTTCTTTCTTTCTTTCTTTCTTTCTTTCTTTCTTTCTTTCTTTCTTTCTTTCTTTCTTTCTTTCTTTCTTTCGAGATAGAGTCTCACTCTGTTGCCCAGGCTAGACTGCCCTGACATCAGCCTAGCTCAGAGCAACCTCAAACTCCTGGGCTCAAGCAATCCTACTGCCTCAACCTACCGAGTACCAGGGACTACAGGCATGCACCACCATGCCCGGCTAATTTTTTTTATATATTTTAGTTGTCCAGCTAATTTCTTTCCATTTTTTTAGTAGAGATGGAGTCTCACTCTTGCTCAGGCTGGTCTTGAACTCCTGAGCTCAAACGATCCTCCTGCTTCGGCCTCCCAGAGTGCTAGGATTACAGGTGCGAGCCACCGCACCTGGCCTAATTTTGTTATTTCTGAGGTGTAGGTTTAAAAAGTCCTTCCAAAGCTGCTTGATATGGTTTCAGCCTTAAAAATGTAACTTCCTCCCTGTCTCTCCTTCTCCTTCTCTTCATCCCCCTCTTCTTCTTCCCCTTCTTCTTTCTCTTCCTTTCGCCTTTGTCCCTTCTATCTTCACACGATAAATGCTGGTTGGATGAAATGAATGGAGAAAGGATGTCAGGAAAGTCCCTTCTGAGAGCTGAAAGTCCAGCAGGAAATGGAATAAGGCTTCAACTCCTATTTTTGGGATTAGAACTGGTAGCAATAGCAAAAATAACAAAAGTAGGGCTGATAAATATGTGTGAGATAGAAGTTACAATAGATCCCTGAGGCCACTGTATTTATTTTTATCAAGTATTAAATGTATTTTAATAGTTCTTTGTTATGCAACCATTTAATTTTCTGAGTATAAACATCTGTAGATGTCTGAAAGGCCTGAGTAAAAACCTTTCAGAATTAGGAAAAATAATAAGCATATATAAAAAGGAAAGGAAACAGCATGGTACCATAGGTAACATAATTTCATAGTTAGAGCTTGACGTAGGTTAACATTTCAAATGACACCTGCAAAATCTCTTTCTAAATCTGCTTCCATCCTAGTCTTAGATTAACTTCAGTTTGCATTAGCACCACGGGGTGCAGGGGGCAAGGCAGACAGTTTTTAAAATATCATCATATTAAGTGATGTGAGAAAATGTGTCTTGATCTAATGAAGTGTGAATAAGATTGATTCTCACACTTTCCAAACAATGGTTGTCAGCCCCCCAGTGAAATGCTCAAACCAGATGTTTGAAAATACACATACAAATATATTTCCAAAGAAAATAAATAAAACTGTATTTGTTACTTTGATTCAAGTAATAAAAAAATTAAAAATAAAAAGAAGGAATTTTTAAATATAAAGATTATAAGGAAAAGGTACTCTCATGTCAAAATCATAGTTGCTTAATTTGGTAAAAGTTATTTAGGTTATCATTCATATAGTCTTCTATTAGCTTCTCACAAATAAGTAAAAGAAGATAATATGTCTCCCTCTGGGAATCTGTCATTGATTTGGAAAAGTCAGACATTCAGGAATAAAAGAGTTAAAATGGCAATGAGATATGTTAAATATGATAACTAACTCTGTGGTCATTTCCTGACCTAAAAAATAAAGAAATGAGGGGACCTTATTACTCGACAAGCTCACCCATTCAACCTTAAAAGTTTCTATTAAGTTCTGAACTTTCTAAAAAGTTCATTTAATAAGAGGAAAATAAGTTTTGCAATCTCTTCACACAGCTGTAGACAATCTGTATATAGCTCTGGGTACAAGGTTCTCTGTGTACATGGTTCTAAATGTGATTGAAGCGACAGACTTTCATCAGACAAATGCAGATACCTCCACATTTTTGCATAGAAGGTTGTACTCAGGGCAACCCGCTCACCTCAGCTCCCATCCCTGCTTTTATGCCCCTGGTTTAAGGCTCTCCTATCCCCATAGGGTAAGAGGAAAGACTCAAATGGTTCAGAGGCCAACCAATAGGGCGTGAGGGACTCCAGAAAACTCAAGACTACTCTGTGTTAAGAAGCAGCAGCTATTCAGTTTGAGCTGACTGTTGACAGGGAGAATTTAGGTCCAGTTTTTCCTGCAATTATTTTTAAGAGAAACTAGAAATTTGAATTGTTACATAAAATTGTCCCAAATGACCTTCCAAAATAATATTTTATTTTTGGCAACCATCTTAACCTTTTAAGTCAACAACATATGAACCAAATGAAATATATCCGTGGGCTGAGGGTTGTGAGCTAGATGTAGACTGAGGACATGAGTTTTTGACATTTGCTCCAATGGGTAAGTGTGGGCTAGAGAAATCAAGGGATGCCTGTGATGCTTACTGGCAGGATGCATGTGCATGTGCCCACAGACAGGTAAGGAGAGGCACAGCTGGGAAGGCAGAAAGGGAGGCTGCTATCCACACCGTGGAAAGGCCCATGATCAAAGGATTGCAATAATAGGAGAGTATGAAATGTTTGGACGACAGAGGAGAAATATTGCCTAGCTAGAGAAGATAGAAAGATTTTGCTGTAGAACAGAGTCTTGAAAGGCAAGTGAAGATGTTTCTGTAAGTAGAAGATTCTTGAACAATCTTAATTATGCATTTTGATCACAGATAAAGATTTGTGCATCCTAGGATAACTGCCATAAAATAACAATACCAGTGAAAACCCAGGACCTCAGTTAAATAGATTAACTAATTTGTATCAAGACCCAACAAACAATGACACTTTCAAAACACATTTCTTCCTCAGCCACTTATTCACTCATTATCAATCACAAATATGAATTAAAAATCTTGGAGAGCTGATTACAGTGGCAAAAATTCTAGAGTTTGGATTATTTGTACAGTGATCATGATGTTAAATTCTCCAGCAGCCAAGACAGGAAACCCGAGTTGAGCTGATTGCCAATTATGCATGCCAATGTCCACACATGTACAGATACCTGATTAAATTCATATAATGCAGATAGGTTCACTTCATCTTTAATGAAAAGAAAATATCACTCAAAGGATATAAAAGCATGGATTGAAAATTCAAAAGTATCTTTTTCCTGAACATTCACAAGGAACTCCAGTTTTCACGTTACTATTGTTTCTGTTTCTCTTCTTCATTTCGTTTGTGTTTTGTTGTTATTGTTTATTTATTATTATTTTAACATTATGTTTGTTTGTTGATATTATCTTCATGGATTATAAACTCTAAAGAGAACAGAAGGGCATACTAAAAAATTTAAATTTTCCTCCTAGCCTTTAAAACAGGGTATACCAATTTCCCTCTCCAGAGGCAAGAGGTAATATCAGTTCTTTGGATAAACTTCCAGAAATATCATGTACACATAGTATCAGTTAGTCATTGAATTTAGCATGTAAAAGAAAGCCCAAAGAACAATTATTTAGAAAGTAGAGATTTGTTTTTTCTCAACAAGAGGGATCTAGAGGCAGGCACACCAGGTATTGGTCAGAGACTTGACTACTTTTGATCTTTCTTCCTCGTGGTTAGGATGTAGTTTTCAACCTCAAAGTCATCTCATGAACACAATATGGCTGCTAGAGTGAACTCTATCACATCAGCCCTCCAGGCAAGAAGAAGGAAGAACAATCAGCTTTCTTTCAAGCACTTTCCTGAAAGTCCCATTTCACATCGAATTGTTTACCCCTGTCTGAGGCAACAGACTTTAAGCTGGACACTTTGCAACTCCCAAACACAGGGATTCTGTAGGTAAAGAATAAAAGAAAAATGAATAGTGAATAGGCAACTGGCAACCTACAATGCACAAGCCTATATGTTTATGTGTTCCCTTCCCTCACATTTTTTTTTTATTTCGGCATACTATAGGGGAACAGATTTTAAGGTTTCAATAAATGCCCTCCCCCCCCCAAGTCTGAGTTTCTAGCATGACCATCCCCCAGATGGTGCACATCTCACTCCTTATGTATATATATACCCCCCTCCCCCCTCCCACCTGCCCAATACCCTATTACTGTAGTACCTATGTGTCCACCCTCACATTTTTTAAACAATCTTGTTGTGTATTATACCCAGTCACATTGCTTTTGACTTCGTCCTGCGCATTTGTTAGATTTCAATAGCACAAAGACCAAAGAACCACAATTGGAGCTTTAGAAAAAAGACAGGCTTTGTCCCTCCTCAGCTGCTCATAATAAACAATTGCTTCCTGCACTCCTTGCTACTCAAACAGCAATCTGCAAACCACCAAGATCAGTGTCACCTACGAGCTTGCTACAAATGTAGAATCTCAGGCTCTACCTCAAATCTATTGCATCAGAATTTGAAGTTTAACAAGATCTCGGATAGTGTGGATGAGCATTTCAGTTTGAGAAGCAGTGCACACTCTCAGCCCTTCCAAGTTCCCAGATCAGTGAAAGCCAAGCTTGATGGCAAACAAGGAGCCCTCTCCCAACGAGCCCTTAGGATCTGGAAGCAATTCATTGTCCCAGGCTGAGTATCCGTCAGAACCCTGGAGTGAGCCAGGGCCAGTATGAGTATCACACTGTACTCAATACTCTACTGCTGATCGTGCCAGTAGTCAGAAGTCCTGGGTAATTTCTTGGGCTGGGGTCCTTCTTCCTATTCCTACCCCCTCTCTCCCAAACTGGAAGGAAAGTAGCTCTCAACTCCAGCTGCCGCTCTGCCTGGTTTCTGTCTCCACTTTCCTTATGGAGCTGTCCTTGCTTCCAGTTTCCCTGACTCTTCTCAAATGGGCCTGGTGGGTTTTTAATCCTTCAAACCAACAACTCTGAGAATTGATCACCACCCTGAAACCTGGATCCTGGCTGGGGTTTTTGCTTTCTTGAGTCAGGACAACCTTGGTGTCCCAGTCAGTTTGGAGATGCTATAACAGAATATCCCAGTGTGGCTTAAACAGCAGAAATTGATTCCTCGCAGTTCAGAGAGCTGGGAAGTCCACGATCAGGGTGCAGCAGAGTCGGGTTCAGGTGAGAGCTCTCCTCCTGGTTCATACCTGGCTACCTTCTCGCTATATCCTCACGTGGTGGGGGAGAGAAAGAGGGAAGCTTTCTCCTGCCTCTTCTTATACAGGCACTAATCCCATCGTGAGGACTCTACCCTCATGACCTAATTACCTCCCAGAGGCCTCCCCTTGTAGTACCATAGCTCTGGGTATTAGGGTTTCAGCATGTGAATTCTGTAGGGACACAAACATTTAGTCAACAGCACTTGGCCATGGGCCACCCCCAGGATCAGAGCTGACTTGGGTAGCCTCCTAGAGTTTGTTTTGGGGTCAGTCCTGCCTCTCCAGACCTCGAGCAGATTTTTCCCAGCCTAAGTTTGTGCCAAGCTTGGATTGTCCTGGATTATTCTCTTTTACCCAAGGAGAAATCATCCTAACACCCCCACAGGACCATGCTGCCAATGTCAAAGAGCAATGTGTTGCTTTGTCCCATTATTCTGTAAGTCCACTGTTGCACAGCAAGAATTGCTTCTAGGTGCTGGGGCCAGGCTGAAATGCAGAGGTAGGTTCAATGGCCCTCGCTGGGGTGGAGATATGAAACCTTGACAGAACCCAACACCAGCAGTCTAGTTGGAGCCCAGTGTCAATACTTTGTGAATTTGGATGGATAAAAAGGCCATTAGATTTGACAAAATGTAAGCTGTTAACCTTTAAGAGAGCAATCTCAGCAGAAAAGTAGGGCCAGAAGCCAGATTGCAATGAATTAAGGAAAGAAGAAAAAGCAGAGGAAAGAAAGCAGCTGATAACATTTCTTTTAAACATTTCTGGGCAGAAGGAAGAAGCTATAAGACATAACAAGTTGAATGACATTGTTGTAAGCTAAGGAAGGATAAAACATTTTTTAAGGCAGGAGGAAGAGTCTGCACAAAGGAAATATTGGAGATAAACACAAAAGAACAACACAAAGATCTTTAAGAATCAAGATAAGAAAAAAACACTAGAGAGGGATTGTCTTTAAAGAGGAGGAACTCCTCGTCCTCAGATACATTAAGACAGAATGAAGGAATAAATGTAAAAACACTGGACCGGCAGCTCAGGCCTGTAATTCCAGCACTTTGGGAGGCTGAGGCAGAAGGACCACTTGAGTCCAAGAGTTGGAGCGCCTCCTAGGTAACACAGCAAACCACTCCAGAGACGAAATAGAATCTGGTGTGTCTGTGCATTGATCCACCTTAATAGCTTTACCCTCACCGAACAAGTAGGCAAGAATGGGAGTGTTTCGAACTAGATTTGGGACTTTCAGAGTCAAAGATTTTTACTGTAGGAAAAGCTTGTGGAAACAGTCTGTTGGTGTATTTTCTTCATTTGAAGAGCTGGGAAACTGTGAGTTAATAAAATAAACCGATTTGCCAAGATGAGTTTCACAGAATCTAGTGGGCATTAGGATTTGATAGTATCTAGAAGAATCCCTGAGGCCATGCACCAGGATGAAGACAGGGTGTGCCAAGTACTGGGAACAAGCAGAGGACACGGCCCAGGCTGAGGCCGAGGGTGAGCTGGAGAATGGAGATGAAGGAGAAGTTAAAGATAAGTGGTTCTCATTCGTAGGGCCTGAGCACTGTGGCTTGTGCTCCACTGAGTGACTCAAGAGCAGGGAAAAGACGGCAGAAGCAGGAGTGATCCAGGGCTGGGGCTTGCCGTGGTCCTCAGTGCATGAAAAGGAATGAGCACCCCAGGCTGTCGGGAAGGCAGTGAAGCCAGCCATCCCCTCCTGCCCTGAGGAATATCTACTGTGATAAACTTTATGTCCTCAAGCCTTGCCTGGTGAATGTGCAGACAGTTTGCACTGTGTTAAAGGTGCAGGACTGTGGAGAGTAAAGATTTGTGTTGGATTCCTAATTTCACCACTGACTAGCTACAGGACGTGAAATAAGCTTTTCTGATCCTTGGCTTCCTTATCCACAAAAAAAGAGATAATAATAGAGTTGTCACTTCGTATTCGTGGGGAATTGGTTCCAGGACTCTTCTCAGACACCAAAATCTGCAGACGCTTACAAAAAATGGTGGAATATTTGCATATAACCTGCATACATCCTCCCGCATGCTTTAAACCATCTCTAGATTATTCACAATACCTAATACAATATAAATGCTCTACAAATAGTTGTTATACTGTGTTGTTTAGGCAATAATGACAAGGCAAAAAGTCTGTACATAATCAGTACAGATGTGGCTGTGTTTTCTATGCTCAGTGGGTTTCATCTATGGATGCAGAACCCCGTGAAGACACAGGGCCGACTGCACTCACCTCACAAATATGTTGTGACAGTTACAAGACCTGGCACTAAGTGGGAGGTAAATACCTAGGTAATACCTAGCTTCAGGTAAATGCTTAAAATGTAGCTTCCAATGTCATATAACTCTCTTTTTCCAATGAAATATAAATATGCATCATAATGTGATTAAAAAAGATATAATCTGTCTTGAAGGATCAGATTATTACCAGAAAAATAGCAGCATAATACATGCACATTCAGGTATTCTCTATAATTCTTTATAACGAATGAGATCATTTTCTCAGCTCAGCTCCCCCCACATAGAAAAGCAGAGACCTACCAGACGGGTGGGGACTTTGATTCTGAGGGAGACGGCCGTGGAGGATCCCAAATGCCATTGTAAGATGCCGTATCTTTGAAGCTCATTGAACATCATCCTCTCCCACTGAGTTTACGTAGCACCAAAGCTGCTTCCCACACAGTTTCTACTTTTCAGGGCACAGCAGGGACACCAAGTTCTAATTATCACTGAACCAACCCTAATGTCTTCCTCCTGGTTTGGTCCATGCAGCAGAACAGTTGCAGTCTGATAAGTGACAAAGCAGAACTGAAACAGGAAACTAGGAGTCAGACCTACAGTCAACTATTCGCATTCTTACACACCTGCAATAGAAGCAGAGGTAGCATTTATTTTCACTCACAACTACACAAAACCTAATCTACTTTTTATTTTAGGATTTCTGTGGGATACAGTCTGGCTCCAAGGATTTTTTATTTTTTTTATTGGTTCTTTTGGGTTTGTATGTCTTTTTTTTTTTTTATTTCACCATATTATGGGGATACAGATTTTAAGGTTTCAATAAATTCCCATTCCCCCCTCCCCCTACAAGTCTGAGTTTCCAGCATGACCATCCCCCAGATGGTGCACAAGGACTTTTTTAAAACAAAAGTATAAGTTAGATTTTTAAAGCATCTAGAAATGTCACTGGGTTTTAAACTACTTTCTTTCTACCCAAATATCCTTTTTGAATGATAACATTCCAACCCCCAAATTTCTTCTGGAGCCCCTTTCTGGAATTTGGCTAGCTGTGGGAACTTGCTTCACTTTGATAGAGGTTGGCGGTTGGACCTGAGATGTCATCCCTGAAGGAGTCTGTTCTGGGACAACCGAGGCTGCTGAGAGCCAGCTCTGTCCCCACAGAAACTCAGCTGCCCCTGTGGGGACCCACAGCCAGGCCTCACTGGCCAGCACGGGCAGTACATGGTACTGGAAATATTTACAGTGTCAGAGCTTGAGGGTGGCTTGCACAACCCAGAGCTTGTCTTCATCTTCCAGAAATTGCGTAACTGGCTTTCATCGGCGTTAGAGAACCAAGATTGCTTCCGAGGTGACTCTTTTCTCCCAAAGATGAATTTCAAAAACTATACAGCAGAAAACTTAACCACATCCGTGCCCCAACCCTCAGATGGAATAGATTATTGAACACGTTATCTAAGGACTCCAAGTAACAAAAATGTTAGAACCACTAGGTCAACATAGGAGTTCTAAGAGTAAGTTATAATGAGTTAACTCACCTCACTTTTGGACACAGTTTCAGGACTATGCTTGGATTCAAACACATGGTGCTATGATGTGGTGTGTACCTGCCAAAACGCATGTTGAAATTTGATCCCAGCGTGGCAGTGTTGGGAGGTGGGGCCTAGTGGGAGGTGTCTGAGTTATGGGGCAGATGCCTCATGAATAGATTATTGCTCTCTCGCAGGGATGCGTGATGTCTTCCTCTCCTGGGAATGAATTAGTTACCAAGAGAGCAGTTAAAAAGAGTCTGGCTTCCTGGGTTTCTTCTCTTGTTTCCTCTCTCTCCATGTGATCTCTGAGCACACACCTACTTCCCTTCTGCTTTCTGCCATGAGTTGAAGCAGCCTAAGGCTCTCACCAGATGCAGGTGACCAATGTTGAATTTTCCAGACACCAGAATAGTGAGCCAAATAAGCCTCTTTTCTTGATAAACTGCCAAGTCTCAAGTGTACCATGTGTCTTTGTTCTGTGTTGCTGTAACAGAATTCCTGACACTCAAAATTCTCATTCTTATGACTCATTTAAATCAAGCTGGATTTGAGGGTCTGCCGGCAAAAACATCTCTTCTGAGACACTGAGGGTGTCCCAAATTAAAAAGGGCATAAAAAGATTCAATATACTCTAGTAAGCCATAGGCCAGATTCAAAATGAGTCTTAAAAATTAGAACTTTTGAGTAGACAGAGGGTGAAGTCAACAGCTCAAGACGGGAACAGGGGACAGAGGTCAAACCAGCAAGTCTGAGGTCAGAACGAATGGACACAGGCAGAAGGCTCCTGCCCAAACCCAATTTCACTCCAGTTTCTTGGGCCTGACTCCACTTAAAGGGTCAGGCATGGAGGAGGCGGAGCTCAATATAACCTGGGTAATTTGTAAGTCCCCACGTATAGGCAACCCAAGACCTTACCTGTCACCTCTAACATCATCACACAAATAACCCTCTAGCCTAAAATATGCATATAGTCATCTAACACTTTTACCAATTCTGTCTTAGTTTACATTTAGGATTTGAAAATAGGTAAAGGTTAGATGAAATGTTCCTTAATAGAAACATTTTTCTTCAAATGACATCATAACACTCGGGTATAATGACCCTTTCAGACTATTCACATGATACCACTGAAGAATTGTGGATTTTTAGCAATGGACACTTGAAAAAGTCCTAGATGAAATGATCTCCTTAACTAGGCACCTTTTTAAATGTTTTTAGATAATGCTCTTATCCTTAATGACTTGCCACCAGAAATGCATTGTCTGAGAACAGTGCTCTTTGGGAGTCAGAGACACATTTGTGTCCTCCACATGGCTGAGCTGGTTTGTGCAGTGTCTGCATCACAAAGGCATGCTGTTAAGTCTCATCTTCCTTGCTAGAGGCCAGCAAATCATTTGTTTTCCATCTTGAAGCTGTCTACACAAGCGCTTCCCATACATAAAGGCAACCAATCCCCAGAGCCCCAATAAGCTCAATGCTGTTGCTGTGGTATATTTTTACGGTCATTGCGGAGGAAACAACTTATTTCCATATTCATTGATTCATTTGGAGTCCAGCGTGCCAGTGGGACTCTTAGGAGAGTGAACCAAATGTCTTCACATAATTTCAGGCTTCACTTGGCATAGGACACTTCCATAAACAGACATAACTCTAATTCTGGATTCCTGAAGGAATAGCATGAGCAGCTTGATTAAAAACAAACAGGTCAGGTATTACTAGGAGTCACACTCTCCCCAGAGTGAGCCACATAAATAAGAAGCCAGTCCCTCCAGGACTTCTCTCTCTGATGATCCTAAGAGCCTAGACTCCTGTTCTGCTCGGCACACAGGAGAAAACAGATGGGTGTGGGTGCCAGTTGCACAAAAAGGCCCTCCTGGGAGCCATGGAAAAAGAAATGTGTCCACAAATCACTGTGAAATCAAACTGTCCACCTGCTGCCTGTTCTTCAGCCTCAGAGTTGTCTGATCCACGCTCCAGAATAGAAAAGGATGAGCCTGCCATCCAGCCCAAACTGAACATGAGCCATTGGACAAAGTGGCTCATCCCTGGAGTTGGAAGTTTCCCAAACTAGTAACCATGTGCTATGTGTCTGGGTACTCTGCTGTCTGTCATCCTGCCCTACGACAAGAAGAAACACTGAGGCCAGGCTTGCTATGAGGGCTGGAACATTGCCATGCCTGATGAAAACCCCAGTATCAGAGTTCAACAAAGTGGCTGGATAATTCTGACCCTGACACATTATTGTATTTTTCCCTGCCCAGTGAAGGAAGCAGCATGTACTCTAGAATATCCGCAGCTATTCTTAATATTCTACGAATGTTTGGCTCCATGTAAAACTAACCAAAAGTTAATTCAAAGGTGAAAAGAACATAACATCCCGTTTCTTTCCATGAGTTTATGGATGTTTCATCCATAATAATCCTTGGCTTGTTCTTATGTTTATTGCATGATCCAGACAGTGTCAAAGCAAAGCAGCAGAAGTGTATAGAACTTATCAAAAGAGGCAATAGCTGCCATGCACATGAGCAGAGCTGGCTTTTACATTGGCCGAGTGACATGGTGACCCAGGAGGGAACTTCAGGGTTGTTCACGCGCTAGGATTCTAAAATTTGCCCACTTTATTTCAGACATACTGGTTTTCCTCTCCCACCTCACTTTGAAATACAATGTTTCTCATCTTTTATTCATTCCACAACATTTAATGAGTACCTTCTTCTTACCAGGGCAAAATGCTAAGTGTTGGAAATGCAAAGTTGAGTTGAGAGAAACCTCTCCCCTTGGAAGAGCCCTGTGGTGGAGACAGACAGGTAAATAGACAGGTATAAGCATGTGAAATGCGCCTCGTCAAGGAGCATGAGGCTGTGTCAAAGTGGAGGAAGAAGCAGATGCTCTCCCTGAAGGAGCAGCCGCAGGACACTCAGAGGACATGGCCTTTGGTCAGCTCTCCTCTCCGAGGGCAGCTCCTGCCTTCCTGGACTGCAGAGAACATGACATACACGCGCAATGCTGTGATGCAAAGCAGTACCTGGGCGCTGCCATCAAATATAGAAGAACAAAATGCTGAGATAGTTCCGACTAGAAGGGGACCAACTGAAGAAATCAAAGAGAGTGGCATTTATAACTGGGCTTAAAGGCAGAGAGGGTTTGTGCAAGCAGAGATGTGAGAACAGGGTGAGGGGTCGTGGGCAAGCAAAGAGTGGGCTGCGCTCGGGCAGGCGGAGCCAAGCGCCTGGCAGAGAAGGGTGGACGCTAAGCCTCGAAGCCAGCTTGAGGCAGGACCGCAGAGGGCTCCGAATAGATAAGAAGTGCACGTATGCACAGACAGGTAAAATCACCTTTGTTCTTGGGCACTTCGAATTGTGAATCAGGATTTAAGGAAGTGTTCGTTCCTATTGGAATGCAAGCAGCATGCTATCATAACACCCTCCAAAAGAAAGAAAGAAGAAAGAAAGAAAGAAAGAAAGAAAGAAAGAAAGAAAGAAAGAAAGAAAGAAAGAAAGAAAGAAAGAAAGAAAGAAAGAAAGAAAGAAAGAAAGAAACCTCATTTACTCCACATTTTTCTTCAGCTACTATCATTTTCTTTGCTCTCTTTTTTGGCAAAACTCTTCAGAAGAATTATTGACATCTTATTTTCTGTCGAATCCACTCTGATCATATTTATGCCCTACCCTCCACCAAAATGACTCCTATCAAGGTCACTGATGTCCCCCAGAGTGCCCAATCCACTGGTGAACACTCAGTCCTCACTGTCCTTGACCTTTCGGAGTCCTCCGACATGGCCAAGAGCCCTTGCTTTTTGTGTCACTCACACTTCTATCACCTGTCCTTTTAGTCTCTTTTGCTCGGTTTCTTGTCTTCTCTCTAATCCCTAAATGTCACAATACTCCAGGACTTCAGCCTGGGACTCTTTCTCTGATTTTGTTCACTTCCTTAGCAATCTGATTCAGTCCCAGGGTGTTAAATACCATCCATGGATACACTGTTAACCTCTAAATGTGTAACTGCTCTTTACCTGAGCACTTTTTCAGGGTTGTCTTTTCAGCAAGCAACTTTCACAGATGAGGTAACTTCTTCCCCATCCCATCCCCTAAAAAAAGTAGGCTTGCTTCTCCTCAGTATGAAAATATCTCAGGGTTTCCCTCCTGTAACACAGCCCACCATGTGTGCAGGCATCTGTCATGGCCCTAGGGACAAGGGGGATGTAGCAGAGGGACATGAAGCTCACACTGTCCACTGTGCTGTGAGTAATGAAGCCCTTTGTCTTTGACCCAGGACGTGTGAAACAGCAGCAAGCTAATTTGCTAATTTATAAGTAGAATAAAATCCCAAACCTTGCACAGTTCTGGCATTAGGTACCTATGCTTTCTCTTAGAAGTAACTTAATACCTTAACCCTGCGGTCACCAGCCCCCAGGCCACTAGTTGTCTGTGATCTGGTAGGAACTGGGCTGTAGGAACCAGGCCACACAGCAGGAGATGAACAGCATGTGAGTGAGCAAGACTTCATGTGTATTTATAGCCACTCCCCACTGCTCAGATGACCACATAAGCTCCACCTCCTGTCAGATCAACGCTGGTATTAGATTCTCTTAAGAGCGCAAACCCTACTGTAAACTGCACGAGCAAGGGATCTAGGTTGCGGCTCCTTATGAGAATCTAATGCCTGATGATCTGAGGCAGAGCTGAGGCGGTGATGCTAGCCCTGGGGAGCAGCTGGAAATAGGTTTGACTGTACAATAAATGCGATGTGCTTGAATCATCCTGAAACCACCATTCCCTCACTCATCCATGTACAAATTGTCTTCAAGGAAGCTGGTCCCTCATGCCGAAAAGGTTGGGCACCACCGCCTTAACCCCAATAAATTGCATACAGAAGCTTTATATTCACAAGCATTTAACTTAATGACTTCCAAAGGGATAAAGCCCTACACAGAGGACAGTGTGTCAGCCTCTGCCTGCCTCTGGTAGGAACCTTGGACAAGGATTTTATAAAGTCATTTTGAACTTGAGGAAAAATGAACTAACAAAGAGCATTCAGCCTGGAGAAACGTCTGTCCTTCCCTAAGGAATCTCTTAAATTGTAAGGCTTAGATGTTAGGGTGAATGCTGGGAAATTTAGGATAATGGTCAGGGAGTCACATTTGTTCAAGAACACTGTGGCTCCCCTCAAACCCACCAATTCTCTCACCTAATGAGTTCCCTAGATGAGCCTTTCTCATCCATCTATTTCACCTAAAAGTGGTCCCTTAACACACTCATGATTTCAGAGATGACTCAATTTTTGGATCCATTCTTAATAAGACCCACAACTAGCAGCACGTACAGCCAAAGGATATCATCCGAGTGTCTACATGTGTGAAACCTAACCCAGTCAATCCTTACAAATGCCTTCAGATCAAAACAAATCAATCCTATATACAAATCCTATTTGCAAAAAAATAATCAACCACTTGCACAAAAAGTGGAGTTACAATTTAGTTTTTTGTCATTTGCATTCATTAAATATATCAAAGAAAATTGAATTTATGCTGCTAGAATTTACAATACAGAGGAGAAAATTATTTTAAATGATATAACTATAGAAATGGGTGGCTTTAATGGAAGATGAAAAAGGTGTCTTTAAAATGAATGACTTTCAAAACTTTATTAAAAGCAAAATAATCAGGATTAGTATCCTGGTGTTATTTACTTTGTGTGTGTTTGTTATTGGCAAGAATGCATTTTATTCCATTTCTTGTAGACAAGCAGAAAGCCACAGGGACTATTTAAATTCATATTCTGGGAAATCAAGAACTACGCAACAGTCAGCCATCTACAAATTGTTGATTAACATGATGTCTAGACAGGTTCTCATGAGGATAACATCATTAATTAAACAGCAGTTTGGTTAATCACAACAGCAAAAGTAATTTTTGGAGTAAATATTTTATTAGTGTGCCCACCAATAAAGCAAAAGTAAAAGGAAATATTTTAATTAATTCATTTGTAATAATACTGAGATTATGGTTGGCAAATTCTGTGTGAGGGCTTTAGAGAATGATCTAATATTTGTAGTATGGCATGTCATCATTGTATTGTTTCCAACTAATGGTACTGTATATCTCAACTACCTGGCCAAAATTTTTTTCATGCCATCTACAAGACAATATTAAGATCCATTAGTGCACAATTGGATCTGACAAATTTTCTGTTCTGTGTAAAAGAACATTGCTGTGTTCTTTTAAAATTGCACATTCCCACATTTTATCAGTAAGAAAATTTTCACTGGACAGGGAGGGTTAGTGTGCTGCCACTATGATTAAGAATGTGACCTTAATTTCTGTTAATCAAAAGACTAGTTGTTTGGAAAAGAAAAAATAAATAAATTGATCAGTCCTTTTCTATACATAGACAATGAATCTTTTCAAAAAGCATAGTTATCCCAATATGCTTAGCATAATTCATGGTCTTAAAACTATAGGAAAAATGTTACATAGAACTTAAGTAAACACATATTTCTGAAAAAAAAAAATGTCCAAAGAGCTTGCTCTGTTTTGCCTTCATACAAATTCATCTATGAACATCTTATGCATTCCTTCTAACTTGCTCAATGTCCTTTCCTGCCTCCAAACCTTTCCTTGAATTTCAGCTGCACTTACTTGAATGACAAAACCAAGACAACAAATCTTGCATTTTATTTTCAGTGTTAGTCATCTGGTCAACCTCTTTCTGTGTTGCCTAGAAGAAAGTTTGCATTAAAATCATATAAAAGTTTCCTGTAAAAAATACAATTTTGTTTTATATTATAAAGATTCCATAGAAGGTGCTTAGATTTGTATCCTTAAATGTATAAATATGTAACAAAGCAATTTATGGTTCAGCTACTAGAACTTAATACTTTCCAGGTCTCTTACAACAGCTGGAAGACAAACTAAAAGTGAATGGTATAGGCATAGTTTCAGGTTGAGGTTTCTCTTCCAGGATGGAAGTTTTCTTCAAGGGAAAGTGGTCTCCTGTTTAATTTCCAGACTCAACTCCATCTAATTAACTCTACATATTAACACAGGAGAACCATGTCTCAGCACGACTGAGTTTATTCTCAAGGGACCTTCTTACCAATCCATTCAGCTTTCTCCAGTAAATGCCAAGGGATCAACCAGCAAATGTTGATGTACCAGCCAATCAGTGCTGATGGACTCAGCATGCCACATTGAATAAGCCAATATTAGAAAACATCCAAATATATGTTCCCTGTCAAAGAGGCTACCAATAAGCTAATATATACTTTAGACAACATTCTCATATTAAAAGACATCAGTAAAGACAAAGTAATAATTTACATTACTTCAAATCAACATAAAGGTGTATAGTTAGAAGTGTTATATTTTTTCTTTAAAAGTATAGTCTATTACAACAGTAGAAAATAATGTTTATTGTAGCACCAAGCTATCATGAAGGCCTTAGCTTTACACTAGAAAAGTCCAATAGCACTCAATCAAAATGTTTTGATGTATCTTTGTTTACCTGTCACCTATAGAGATGAAAAAATAATGATTTGTGAGATTTAACTTATCTTAATTTGCTGTGGAGGAAAAATTATTGGAATACAAAAGTTATCAAACAACTAAAGGCTTATTATTCAATAAGCAACTTCCAAGATAGAATTAGCAATGCAGCATCTGAATTTCTGTCTATCTGCAAAACAACAGACCTAGTTCAGAAATGTTTCAATTGTAGCATGAGTCATCCATTCCACTACTACTCTTCTCCTTCCTCTCAGTGCAATGGAAAGAAAACCCAAAGTGTCAGTCATCTTAGTCACACTGGATAGGAAGAGACTTTTGGTGTGTTTGGCTATAACTTGGTCTAGCTCTTTAGGTTTCAAAAGAAATCTGATCTATCAATGTTTATGTCGCTAGAACTTGTATCTCCTGAACTCACTGAACTAGATTTCAAGCTACAGGATCATCTTCGAAGTAAGTTATCCACAGCAATGCATTCAAAGAGGTACACAAGATGACAATGTAGAACACATGTATTGAAGGGGGTACACAAGATAATCCATGGAAGCATGGGGATGAAATGTTACAACTTCTTTTTCTATTTATTTTCATCTAAAAACCTAAGATAGGTTAGCTTTTAACAAAATCTGACTTATAGTTTAACATGAGTGGCCTCACCAGGCGTACATGTCAGAAGGTCATACGTCATGCATCACTTGACGACAAGGATATGTTCTGAGAATTGCAGCCTTAGACGATTTGGTCACTGTGCCAACACCATGGAGTGTACTTACACAAACCCAAATGGTGTACGCCACTTCACACCTAGGCTACAGTGCATAGCTACTGCCCCTAGGCTACAAGCTTGTATAGCATGTTACTGTGCAAAATATTGTAGGCAATTGTAGCACAATGGTATTTGAGTGTCTAAACATATCTTAATCATGGAAGAAGTTCAGTAAAAAATATGGTATAAAAGATAAAAAAAAAATGATACACCTGTATAGGGCTCTTACCATGAGTGGACTTGCAGGACTGGAAATTGCTCTGGGTGAGTAAGTGAGTGAGTGGTGAGTGAATGTGAAGGCCTCAGACATTTCTGTACACTACTGTAGACTTTATAAATACTGAAATACCATACACGTAGGTCACACTAAATTTTATTTAAAATATTTTTCTTTCTTCAATAATAAATTAACCTTAGGAATTACATTAAATTACATTACTGTCAGTATTTTACTTCATAAACTTTTTAACTTTTTTAACTTTTCAACTTTTTTAACAAAACACTTAGCTTAAAACATAAACACGTTGCATAGATGTACAAAAATATTTTCTTTCTTGATATCCTTATTCTAAATGCTTTTTTCTACTTTAAAAAAATTTTTACTTTTTAAATGTTTTTGTTACAAACTAAGACACAAACACACACATCAACCTAGGTTTACACAGGGCTAGACTCACCAGTGTCACTGTCTTTCACTTCCCCACCTTATCCCATTGGATCTTCAGGGGCAATAACACACACGGAGCTATCGTTTATGGTAATAATGCCTTCTTCTAGAATACCTCCTGAAGGACCTGCCTGAGGCTGTCTTACTGTGTTTATATAAGTAGAAGGAATACAGTCTAAAATAACAATGAGAAATATACTATAGTAAATACATAAACCAGTAAGATAATTGTTTATTATTGCTATCAAGTATTATGTACTGTAAGTAATTGTATGTGCTACACTTTTATATAACTGGCAGTGCAGTAGGTTTGTTTATACCTGCATCACCACAAACGTGTGAGTAATGCATCGTGCTACAATGGCTGTAACATCAATGGGCAACAGGAATTTTTCAGCTCTGTTATGGGACCACCATCATATATGTGTTTTGTCATTGACCGAAACATCATTATGTGGTGCGTGACTCTACTAGCAGTGGCCTGTGTGAAAGCAAGAACTCCATAGTATAATAGGGTGAACAACGGCACTTGTGTGTATTGAGATGAATTACAATCGCTGTGCCCAGTTAAGATACATTTACAGATTATATTACCAATTTTTATTAATAAGAAAACTAGTGCTCACAAAATTTCAAATGGATTAGATGGTTTCTTGAAAGAATCCATAGACTGAAGAGAAAACTAACTATGGACATATGTATGATTTTTTAAATAGTAGAGTTGACATGTATCCTTCTCCTTAGTACAAGCTTCCCATCAGGTTTAATGCAAAATAAAAACAATGATGATCTATGGAAGTGAAAAGACAATACCCCCAAAGTTTGAAATTGTTAAGAATGCTATTTGAAATAAGTGCTGCTCGAAATAATTATGTTTGGCTTTTAGGATACTTATCTACAGTCCAGGTGTAAAGACACGGAGTAGATGTATAAAGACCAAATTGATAATAGCAGTTTTCTCCCCAGTATTAAAAGATTTACTCAGAGGAATATATTGGTATGAAATGTAGCCTCTCAAATTATGTTTGTTTCCTGTCAAGTCATTTTTTAAAAATTAGGATGTAATGACCATACTCCATACCTTAAAATTTAAGTAATATCCTCAGTATAATTTCTCCATCTTTACTGTGGCCTCAATTGTGCAGATAGTCTGCTGAGAGCATAAGTTCACATATGTGGTAGGCAGAACAATGGTCCCCAAAAGACTTCCACGCCCTAGTCCCTGGAACCTGTAAATAAATCATTTTACGTGGCAAAGAGGAATGAATGAAGGTTGCAGATAGAAACAATAGTGATAATCATGTGGCCTTAAAATGGAGACATTACCCTAAATTGTCTGGGTGGATCCAGTGTAATCACCAGTGACCTTAAAAGTAGAACAGGGGGCAGAAGAGGAGAACCAGGAGAAGGCAGCCTGAGAAGGGATCAGCCTGATGTTGCTGGCCATGAAGATGGAGGAAGGGGCCGTAAGCCAAGCAATGCAGGCATCCTCTGGGACCTAGACAAGGCAAGGAACCAGGTGTTGCCAGGTCTTCTAGAAGGAGTACAGCCCTGCTGACACCTTGATTTTAGCACAGTAATGCCCGTTTCAGAATTCCGACTTCCAGAACTATAAGAAAATAAATTTATGTTGTCCTATGACACTAAGTTTTTGGCAATTTCTTACATAGCAATTGAAAAGTCATACAAGAGAGAGTTCTTGATTAACACGTATGTATGTTTGCAGGTACACACATAAACACACTCACACCCCGAAGGGAGAGCCCACCAAGAACTAGAAAGTTGTTGACAGATACTTTCCAATATATAATTTAGTAAGAAAATGCCCCAACATTATGAAGCCACCACTACCACACGCTGACATAAGGAAAAAAAATTCACAACAAATATAGTAAAGGCTTCACCCTGTAAGATCTCAAATAAATTCATGAAAAGAACATCGAGTTAATAAATGGGCAAAGAATTTCTGCAGATAATTCACAAAAGAAAAATATAAATGGCTAATCAAATATGAAAATGTTTCAGATGAAGTAAAATTATAGCAAAAATAAATAAATGAAGAGATGCCATTTGTTTATATTCTTCACATGTATTTTTAAATGGCACAATCCTATGCTACTAAGGGTATGGCAAAGTAAGCATCGTCAGTTGTTGCTATGGTAGGATAAGAGATGATAAAACTTTTTGAAAATCAATTCAATAATGTGTAAAAAAAAAATCATAAAAATATTTAGTGCCACTCCTGCTCTGATAATTCTACCTCTAGCAATCAGATCATCAAAAATACATCAAAAGTATTAGTGTTTATCATAATATTATTTATAATTTGAAAACAACTTTCAATAATAAAATATTGATTAAATACATTCAGTGGGCTTAAATGGTGTAAATTTATGGGGCCGTTAACAATTCAGCTTTTGAAGCGTATTAACTTGGATCATAATAGTACAACTATAATATATCACAACTATGAGAAAAAAGATTGGCAGGAAAGTTATTAGTTATTATTGAGAAAGTTATTAGTGATGGGTTTATGGGCCATTTTTTTCTTCAATATATAACTGGCTTATTGAATGACCTGGATTTGGCAGAATTTGATTTCCTTTGTAGCTATTAAACATTAAAATAGTTTTATTATTAGTAATAATGAATACTAGAACAAATTGCTCAATAGTCAAAAATAGTCAAAACTTTAAAATATATATTCTGAATAATCTGTGCAGATTTTAAAATATGAGAACCCTAAGTCCCAAATCAAAAGCTAAGCGAAATATCTAGAAACTCTTTTTCCTATTCCTGTGTGTTTTAAAAAGCTAGTAAAGCTACATAGAAATGAAAAGACTCTTTTAAATCACAGCTATTATATAAAAAGAAGATTTTTTTTCCTATTACAAATTCTTAGAAGTTATTACCATGTATTCGTTCTCTATTGGATTACATTGTCTCTTTCTGGAATTTTGGCAAAGATTCTTAAAGCACATTTTTTTCTCCTTTGCAGTTGGTTGGTTTTGTGTATGCCTGTTATGTGATCAGTATTTCCATGGAAGAAGAAGACACTTGTAAGTACCTTTATATCTACTTGTGAGTTCATTTTGGGTGAGACACAGCTTCCAAAACTAATCATTACAGGGCTATGAAATCTTTCATACTTGAAATCTAAAATGATTTAACTCAGCATAGTAAAGTTATAATCAAAAGTTGACAGACTGAACTACACACAGATAAGGTGATACTAGATATTGAAACTATCAATCCAAGTTGTGGAATCGTGCACAGAGACTCAGAAGCTTACAGATTGCTGTCATATCATATCTTCGAAACTTCTCATCGGAGACCTAAATATTATGCTGAGTGATAATCAGGGATTGTTTTATCTATTAGCAGTTGCAAATATACTGGTGGCAGAATTTTGAAGTCTGATTTATAGTAATAATATCAATATAATATATTATAGCAAGATCTGTATGTATATAAACCAAATAAGATGCTATAAGGAAACTAAAAATCACAACCTTCCAGTTGAGATGTAAAAAACAAATACAAGAGATGCTAAAAAAGAATTAACAGGATGCTTAAAAGCTAAGCCATGTTTTAACGGAACACTCAAATAAAAACCATACTTTGACCTGAAGTTATATGATAAGAGATTTAGCAACATAAGGTCAACAATGGCATTTATTGAGCACCCATTAATGAATAAAGTACTCCTTGGCATGACTTTCTTATGGGTTCATGTAATACCAAAGAAAATTTTAATTTATTTTTAAAACATGAATGATTTCAGATAAACAAACCACACCTCACCAAACCAAAGATTTGGTTATATTGTTGCATTACTGTTTGAATGGTAAAATGACCTCTAACAAATGAGACTAAGGAGCTAGCCATTTAAATTCTTTCTGTTAAATAAAACATAACTTCAAAATGGTCTGATGAATGCTCCATATCAAATAGATGCAATGCATGGTATATGAACTGGAATCCAGTTGACAATAGAATCTCTTCTCAATTTATGTGACCAAATGGAAGAAATATTAGACCCTGAGATGAAACCTATCAGGCAGTGAAAACATACAAATAGATTACATCATATATTTTATGCTTACTGGGGGATTTTTCTAAAATGCTAGATAAGCCAAAAGTTTCTGACACTTTGAAAGTGTAGTTGTAGTGACAACACTTTTTCACTTTGAAGTTAGCTTCAAAAACTGTATTTTCAGGAGTCTTACTGGTAGTTCCACAATCTAGTGAAGTTAATGTACAAAAAGTCGGCAGCATGCACTCAACTCACAGCTAAGACAGGCCATACAGCCAAAAGCAATGGTTGAATGTGAACTATTTTAACGGGAATTGGTACCTAAAGGAAGTTACTGGAATTAGAGCTGAATAGATACTTAAAAAAAAAACAAAAAAAACACCCTGATTGGCCGGGCGCTGTGGCTCACGCCTGTAATCCTAGCTCTTGGGAGGCCGAGGCGGGCGGATTGCTCAAGGTCAGGAGTTCAAAACCAGCCTGAGCAAGAGCGAGACCCCGTCTCTACTATAAATAGAAAAGAAATTAATTGGCCAACTGATATATATAAAAAATTAGCCGGGCATGGTGGCACATGCCTGTAGTCCCAGCTACCCGGGAGGCTGAGGCAGAAGGATCACTCGAGCCCAGGAGTTTGAGGTTGCTGTGAGCTAGGCTGACGCCACGGCACTCACTCTAGCCTGGGCAACAAAGTGAGACTCTGTCTCAAAAAAAAAAAAAAAAAAAAAAAAAAAAAAAAAAAACACCCTGATATATTGATAAGTTTCAGCTGAATCTTTTATAAAGCACTTTTGAATAAGTATCATAAGAAAGGTCTTCTTTTCCTCTTCACTGAACTGCTTAGAGACTCTCGAAAGATGCCAATGCACAGTCCTACACTACTGTAGGACAAAAGGCAGATTAGTCAATAGTTGTCTTTTATCTAGTAGAATAAATACATAAAATGCTTTTCCTGGAGACTTATGATGTCAAGTTAAACTGGGAAATGCAAAATGACATGCAAAATAAAAGGCTCATTTAAATGGGTAAATGTTTTTTTAATATTCTATCAGCCTTCTTTTTAGAGTAATAATGTCGGTGTATATAGATTGTATTGCTACTAGGAGGTAATTGCAATTCCATTGACTTTGATGTCTTTAATTAGCTTAGGTTTCTCTGTAGAAATCTCTGAATCAGCTATTTTAATACCCATCAAACAAGGATTGAAGCAGCTGCTAGCAGCCTATTCTATTAATGGTTTAATTCTAGTGTTTGTTATTAGGGCCATACATTAAGTTACCGAGAGACATCTGGATATAGTAGTTGTATTGCTATCAATTCAAATAATAGAGTCAGACGGAGCTCAAAAGAAAGTACATATGACCAAAACCAAGCAATCATAAACCTTTTAGTCTTATAGTTCTCAACTGAGGGTAATTTAACATTTTTTTATAGAAACAAGTTGAAATCAAAAGTGCAGATATAATTAAATTGTTCCAGGGTCTTCAGAAGGCAGATATGAGCAAAAAGTAATGTCTGAAACCAATTGCAATGATCTTGTAGACTAGTAAAATTTGTGCCAACACTTAGCTTTAAGTGCAATCATGACCTGCCCTTTGTCTGTGACATTACCAACTCATTGCAAGGAAGACATGCCCTTTGAATTATTTTTCAAAAATACACACATAAAATAAGGAAACAATACTGGTAGCTTTCCAATTTGTCTAAGTATACTTCTGGAATGCTTATTCTGAAAATATAATGTCAGTTTTCTGGCAGGCAGCATATCATTTATAATTTTGATTCCTATTTGAACTAATGAAAATCTCTGCATTATTCAAAATGCAAAGCTAAGCTTTTTTCTTGGACTGAAAGCTGTCAGCTGGCCTTAAAAATTAATGACAGCCACTGCTTCTCTCCACCGTACTGCTGAAGTGGATCTATGGGACTAACTTTTCAGACGGACGTTTCCGAAGGGTAATAAATGCTTGGGGAAAACATTTATTTCCAGCCACCCATCTTCTGAGTTACCGCTTGGCTTCTTTTACTAACTATTTCTTATAAAAATTATGATTGCAGGTCAAAGACAATGAAATAAAAAGCTCACGAAAGGCAGAGTGCTAGGAGGGGTCAATGCTTTCCATCATTTGTTCTAATGAAAAAGACTATATCGCTTCCTTCCATTTTTTTCTTTCTTTTTTAAAACATATCTATCAATCTCTAAGAACACTTTTGTAAGACTGGAATCTTTAGTGTGGGGAAGTGGAGCTTGAGTCTGGTGCCTGAGATCACTCGGCCACCCTGACACCCTAGAGACCAGGTTTTCAGATCTATAATCATAAAATACTGTCGACATCTTGTTTGTGAATCATCCACTGAAATGAACTTGCCGGCTTGTTACTACCTTGTCAGACTTACAAAAAAAGAATGTTTTTCATTCAAGGAAGTGAGAGGGCAAGGCAAAATATGCTGAAAAACAGTGCTGTACAGACAGACACCACCAGGCTTTTCAGAGGATCTGTTGCTAGCACTACTCCTTCTGGTATTAGGTTGCAAGTTGCAACTGGGGCATTTATTTGGGCTCACAAAGGCTAGTCTGGGTTGTACATGGTGAATGGTGGGAGAGAAAAGTATATTGAAAACCCTAGCAGTTTTCGAAAAGAAAATGTAGGTTCAATATTTCACACTGAGCAGCTCAAAATAGCTCTTTATACAATCATCTGGCCCTTGCCGGTGTACTTTTGAGGAATTTTCATTGGAAGGAAGCATGACTATCAGAAAAACGTTCCATACCTCTGCTGTCCTAGAGGCAACCTGCTGGCTAGTGGTCACGTATTTGTCCTTCTGCCCATGAATGCCTTCTAAGAGGATAAGGTCATATTACCATAGTAATGATGTGAGTTGAAAATTTTTTAAAACCCTATCTCCTCCTAAGAATTTATGAGAAAAGTTAAAGGGAGAAAATTTAACTAGTTTGTTAATTTCCAAGTATCCCTTTCTTGATTTAGAATGGGTGGAAAGCCTCAGAGAAGTAAAGTGACCACAAGGTCAGAGATTAGCAGAAGGAAGCTGCAGAGGGCTGGATGATCCTCGGGATGGAAACCAGTCCACTGTTTTGTGCCCCTGGCAATGTACCGATGGATATTTGAGGGTCAGAGGAGAGGATAGAGAGTCAAAGACAGAGAAATGTGCAAGACTAAGTAAGGGTGATCCTGAAGCACAGTCACCATTCCAAAGCAGTCACCATGTTTTCTCAATAAGCCATTAAGAATCTACTGGTTCTTTCCTTTCAGTAACTGTCTGATTGGTTGCATCTAACTGTCCTAAAAGCTGATTTTCTCCCTCAGCCTCACCAGAGCTCTGATTTAGAGCCTGAAACATTTTCCCTAATGTGCCAAGATGGCTTTACCAAATAGCTACACAATTAATTATTAGCTAATCATCCCACTGGAATAGAAGATCTATGAGGGCAGGATCTTTGTTTCATTTCCTGATATAACCCTATAGCTTAGAAAAAATGCCTTGCACATAGTATGTAATAAAGAAATGTTTGCTGAGTTTATATTGTTGAATAAAGTTTTTGGATCCAGCACTTCATTTTTACAAAACCCCCGTATACAGAGAGCTGGATTAAGCCTCCACTGTGCCATATCAGAACAACAGCTTGATTTTGTACACTACTGGACAAGATGTCCCAGAGAAAACAGGGATACAGAAGGTAGAAGCAGTCACAGAATGAGCCAAGCATTTGGGAGTGAACTCATCTGCAAAACACGGCCAAGGGAAAGGTCGCCATCAGAGAGTAGGGACCAGCGTGGTGGTGACCTCAGCCACCCCACACATGGGAGGGGCAGGCAGTACAGAATAGGATCCTACCACAGTGCTATGGTTGAGAGACAGGATTCCAGTCCTTGAGTAGGCAATCAAGACAGTCTTTCTGAAGAAAGATATCATAAGCACTCTATCATCCAGACCAGTGAAGCAGGTGGGGACTCTCCACGGGGACAGGATAGAGAAGCCTTTTTACTAGAACCAGATGAAAAGTCCGCACCAAACTCATAGTGAGGTGGAGCCCAGGCTGTGCTTATCTCACTAAACCAGGACTCTTATAATTCAGCCTGACTAGGGACTGTCTACACCTTTATATTCTACTGTTTTCCTGAATCCGCCAGGTGCTTTCCCACCCAAGCCTTTGAGAGAGGCCCTTCCCTCTGTCGACTCACTAATTTATATACATCCTTCAGATTTCAGCTTAACTGTCTCTTCCCAAATTTGACCACTTTCCTCCCACCCTCCTCAGGCTCGGTTAAGGTACCTAGGATATAGTGTTATATGACTTCATTGCACAATGTGCTTTTTCCTTGGAAACACTGAACACAACTGTAATTTTTTTAAAGTCATGATTATTTGCCAAGGCCAAGCCTACTGCCTGACATAATGGGCACCCTCTGCAATTTTCAATGAGTCAGTATTAAATGAATCAACATAGGAACACATGGACTCAGTGGGATGATTAGGATTTCCATTCCTTCCTTTTCTAGTCTCTATCTCCACTTATATAAATGATTCCTCTTCACACAAGCTGGAAACTTGGACATATGCCTTGACTCTTCTCTCACCTCCCACACCCAGTCACCAACTGAGACATCTTCACCCCCTGTCTTAGTTCTTTTGGGCTGTTAGAATAGGATACTGGGTAGCTTATAAACGGAGAAAGTTGCTTCGCACAGTTCTGTGCTGGGAAGTTTAAGACCAAGGCACCAGCAGGCGTGGTGTCTGGTGAGGGCCCACTGATTGGGTCACAGATGGCAGTAGCCTTCTCACTGTCTTCTCACGTGGCAAAGGGGACAAGGCGGCTCTCTGGGGCCGTTTTTATGAAGGCACTAATCCCAGTCATAGGGCTTTGTCCTCATACCTAATCACCTCCCAGAGACCTCACCCCCTAACACCATCACATTGGATTACATTTCAACATATGAATTTGGGGGGCGGGACAGAAGCGTTGAGACCATAGCATCTCCCTTCAAGTAACTAACAACTCCTGCGTGTTCTTTTAACATGCCTCTCGTAAACACCCTCTTCCTTACGTCTCAGCAGCCCCTGAGCATGTCTCTGAACCTGTAACCAACTTATTTTTTTATTTTATTTTTTTTGAGACAGAGTCTCACTTTGTTGCCCAGGCTAGAGTGTCGTGGCATCAGCCTAGCTCACAACAACCTCAAACTCCTGGGCTCAAGCAATCCTGCTGCCTCAGCCTCCTCCCGAGTAGCTGGGACCACAGGTATATGCTACCATGCCCAGCTAATTTTTTCTAGATATTTTTAGTTGTCCAATTAATTTATATTTTTAGTAGAGACAGGGTCTCGCCCTTGCTCAGGCTGGTTTCGAACTCCTGACCTTGAGCTATCCGCACACCTTGGCATCCCAGAGTGCTAAGATTACAGTTGTGAGCCACCGCGCCCAGCCACCAACTTGTTTTTAATTATCAACAACTGCATTCCCCACTCACAGAGGGAGATCAGATCTTACCTACCCTAGGATCTCACAACCTGGCTCAGTGTAGGGAACATCACAGGAAATTAGTGAAGATTTGTTGCACAAAATACATAGTATGGAAAATGCCCTGTGTCTTTACATTATCTCATATCTCTTTTTGCACTCCTTAAGAAAGTTTAAACTTCTCCGTCCCTGCTCCATAAGGAAGAAATCTGATTAATTCAGAATAAAGTATAAATGGTTTGTGCCCTTGTATTCTCTGAATATTTTCCAGAGAAACGGTGTCACCTTATATTGTGTACTTACATTATCTGGAAATTTCTCAGAGAGAAGACATGGCCTGCTCTGACCAAAAATTGACACCAACAAGAAGACAACTCCTATGCCCCAGAGGGCATTTTAATTTTCTATGTTTCCACTTGAAACAGGATATTAGGAATTATTTAAATGAAAGTGGTCCTAACTCTGCCAATATCAAGTGCTGTGACTGTTGATAAATCACATCAACTTTTTGGGGTTCCCAAAGGCATTCTGCAGCTGTAACACTGCAGTCCTGTGGGTGATGCCCATAGGTGGGGGTGTTTCAAGGTGTGATCAGGCACGTCACATTTTCTCCTTCATTGGTTTGCGAACGGTGGACCTCAGAAGCTGTTTCCAAACATCCTGACCTCTGTGTTCCAGAGTTACAGTGACACAGTGTGTTGCCTCAGTCTCCCCCCTAAAACAAGCCCTCTACACAGTGCCTGTCCCGCTCCGGAGGCAGAATCACACCTTTCTACTCCCTGCTTCAGATGAGCTCTCAGATTCTCCCTGTTACCAACAGCACCAGGCTGTGCAGCGTGTTCCTAAATTGAGAAGAGAGAATGAAGAATCTGCCGTCCAGATGGTACAGAATGGAAGATGAGGGCTTTGGGATCCAGATGTGATAATGAGAGAGCAGAGTAGCAAATAAAAAAAAAAATCACACCCTCATGGCACCCTGCATGCACAGTGAGGAATAAAAGGGGGGCCGTATGGATTTTATGAGGATCCTGTGCAATGGTTTTAATCCTGGTTATTAGTGGTAAAATCTAGGAGCCCAGGGGAAGAGCAGCTGACAGCGTTCTGCCAGCCCCTCCCCGCCCACCCTATGTTTCCATTTGATATCTAAATTCAATATTTCAATCCTAACCTCGCCTCCCACCCACTAAGCTGGCTCTGCCAGCGCCACTGCAGGAATACTGGCGCCCCCCTTCTCACTACGCTGCTCCATGATGCCAAGAGCAGCGCATGCCCCAATGCAACCTACAATGTCTCACGTGAGCTGCCCACCCCGCCCAAGGTCAGCACTTTCTCAGGGTCCCTTAAAAATGAATTCTTCGAGCTCTCAGTGCCTTAGAGAACCCTACCCTCATTTTAGAGATCTTAGAGTCCCTGTCTTTGTTTTCAGGATAAACAATGAAGGCCCAGAGGTGATGTGATTCCTTGCAGCCTTCTCTTCCACCCTGCACCCTTAACATTAAGACACCATCACTAAAACTTTGTCACAAAGAAAATGAGCCAGGAGGCATGGACTCCCTCAAGCTCCCACGCGCTCTCTCCCACCAGAGCTGTCTGTTGTTAGCCATCCGTGATCATCGTCTTCCTGACGTGAACAAAGCAGCCTTCATTCTGTCCTTTGGCTTTTGTGGCACCTATGTCCATCCCCCAGCTCTATAGGCAGCTTGCTCCCTTGATTATTCTTATTCTCTCTCTCTCTCACACACACACACCCACACACACACATACTCAGTTTCTTCCTCTCACTGGGTCTTTTCCTTTAGCTTATAAACAGAGTCACATAAACCAGGAAAAGAAAAAAGAAATTGCCCTTGTTTCCCCTGCTGGCATGTATTTAACTTTCCTTCTCTCATGCTGCTCCCTCCATGTCCAAACTTCTCTGCAAAGTGGCCCAGACTGACAGCGTTCACGTCCTCGCCCCCATTCACTCTCATCCACTGTGTCAGGCCTCTGTCCTATGTCATCACTGAAAATGCTGTCTCAGAGGCCAGCAGGGACCTCCTAATTGTCCAGTTCTCTGAGATCTTATCAAGGTTCATTAGAATTGATGGCTTAGTCACCATCGACGGCTCCCTCCTTGAACATTCTCTCTTCTGGACTTCCAGGCAATCCCATCTCTTGAACAGCATGTATTTTACCAACTAAAGATTATTTCTTAAGACCTACTGTATGATAGATCAGTAAGGTGACTGTAGTTTACCATAATCTAGTGTACATTTAAAAACAGCTAAAAGAGAATAATTCTAATGTTTCTGGCATCATGAAAAGACAAATAATTAAGGTGATGGATAGGCCAAGTACACTGATTTGATCTTTACAAATTATACAAATATATTATCACATGTACCCCAAAACTATGTACACCTATTATGCATCAATGAAAAAAAATTTCTAAAATTTTATGCAAATTAAGCAGAATTCTGATGCAAACACAGGTAGCAAATTTTGAAGCACTTGTTTCATCTACTTTTGGAGTGATGATTTATCATGAAGTCCTTAAAATGTTAACTAGTCATCCCTAGTATACATTATAGCTTATACTCATGCTGTTACACTAAAGAATTTTAAGTAAGATCAGACAATAAAACAAGCATTTTAAGGTAAGACTAGATGATGAAAGAGATGTTTATCCTTCTTAGATAACAAAATGACACATAATAATTCTTAAGAGCTATAGTCTTGGACCAAATATTTAACAGTTCATGGAGATCTGATTTTATAATTCCTTTGAAAAAATGTATTAGAAGTAATCAGCAATAAAAGGTATATATGGAACACTCGTCTTCATGTTCTTTATACTAAGTACTTTACTGGCCAAGAAAAAAATATTAATTTAGTGTTCTTTTGGGGAGCAATATTTGAAACTGGAACCTAAATGAGGTATTAGGAAGTATTCACAACTTGAATGCCAACATGAAAAATTAGGGGTGGTTTGGTAAAACCATTTGTCTCTCCTTCTAAGTTGCATGAGGTACAAATTACAAATTGTGCCTAAGTTATACCTAACTAGCCTTTCTATTTTATCTCATTTTTCCTCATTTCCACATTTTTCCTCATTTCCCTGTGAATGTAAGAACAGAAAGTCTAGATGAGAGTTAACGGTGCATTCCAAGGACATCTTTCTTTTTACCACAGTTCAATCAACTGCAAAACTTGCAATGTTTCACAACACTTATTCATTTAATATCACCTTCAGAAATTTTGTGAGATCTACATCCAGGCTCGTGTCAGAGACTGGCTGGCTAATCACGAAACCGTTTGTTTGTTCCTCTCCCACGCACACAGCTGTACCCTATATTCCAGCCTCCATGCAATTAGGTGTCCCAAGACATTGAATTCTATACTGTGGGTCCCAGGTCTTGCCCCTAAGTAACTTCTACATGAGATTCTTCATGTCCTTCCCTTTCTGCCTGTTGGACACAGACCAGCATAGAAGCTTTAGAAGCGAAGTGTTTAAAATGGTGGAGCCACGGTACCAGAGAAGCCCACGTTTCTGACTTACCGCTCAGAGGAAAGTTGACCGCATAACTTGACAACAGGGCAGTGAGTGCCTTTGAGGCACACAGCCTTGAGGAGCACCCCAGAGGGACTGTGAGGGAACTGCTCCAAGAGGGGGAGACCCCTAATTAGAAACAGGCAGGAGTTTCCATGTCACTCCGGGGGAGTCAAACATTTCAGGCATGCAGCAAACATAGCAGTGCCTCCTGTGCACCTGGGAAGGTCTCTTTGAGGAGATGACATCTAAGCTAAGACCTAAAGGATGAAAAGGAGCCCTGAGGCAAAAGGCCAGCAGAGTACTGGGGCAGAAGGAACAGCAAGTGCTCAGGGAATCACTTCCTGGCAGAGGCTTCCAGCCATAACAAAGGCTTTCACTTCTAAAGAGGCTTCATACAAATGCTCCTGAAGGTCAAAGAGGTGATTTGGGCTTCCCTGACCTGCTGACTCTCAAAAGACTAGTGAATTAAGGGCGGATTGTACCAAGGACTTCATTTTAAGCCCTGTATTGAGCAGGAGGGTTACGAAAAAGAATGAAAAGCACACTGTTTTTTCACATGCGAGAAAAAGTGCACAGCTTGGATTTAAGTTTTGCTTTCTTTCCCTTTGCTCTATATTTGCTTCATTTTCTATTCATTCACCTACATGTTTATTTGAAAAACTAAATTAAATCTGTTTCTTTTTTACTTAAGGAAAACAAAGACTCTTACTTACTAGTCTAAAGTTGAAGCCAGGGTCTCATAATGAGTGTGTTTTTCTCCTGAAAAAGTTCCAGGGAAACAGAAGATCACAAAGCTGCTCCAGAACTTATCTCTATGTATTCTCGGATGTCCATGAGGGGGCTTTTTTGTGCAGAAAAGTCAATTTCCATCTACTCTGGGTTTTATGCAATTTATGCAGTTTCTTAAAGTGACAAAATTTTTTTAAATCTCTTTTTTAAGCTCTAAATGCTACATACAACATGTAGTATTCTGTTTATAAATTTGGAAGTTTTGTTTATATTTATATAATATATACACACTTTAATATTATATTGGTCTACTGAGTATACATATTTTAACAAAAGATAAGAATCTATCTAATCCAGTTAAACATACATAAGATTAGTGTACACTTATTACATTAAAAGTTGGTGTTTATAAGTTACATATATTTAATAATTTCTAGAGTGTTTTTTTAATTAAAAAAAATATTTTAAGAGCATTTCAAACATATCTTCATTTTCCCAGTGCAAAAGGTTGTTCAAGTCAACTTACCTTTTTCCTAAAGAGTAAGGGGAAGAAAACAAAAAAATACCACCTATCACAACTTCCAATGCTACCTTCTCTCAATCAACTTTTGTAGTAAATCCTTATGTTGCTGGATTAGTTTATCAAAATTAAAGCCTTGTAATTACGATGCAGCCCTTGCTTCATGTGTATGACTTTTATGCTGAAATGTTTCTATTTACAAAGGTAGAAAAAAGCAGTACAAAAAAGTGGTTTGTTTTAAACTGCAGCAGTCCAATTGTGTATGGAAAGAAAAAAAAGCACCATTTCAAGATAAAATGAATTGGATATTTTGGAATTTATTTATAAGCTAGGCAATAAGTTACTCTGATTAACACAAATCAAAACCACCTTGACTTGTGACCTCAGAGAATTTTAATGTTTTTAGGTCCATTTTTCTTTATCATGGTATTCAATACATCGTCTAAGTCAGTAACTCATGTTTAAAAAAAATACGATTACTCTACAAGTTATAGTCTACTTCACAGTCTATTTCAAATTCAGCTCATCTGCTAGATCCGTTTTACAGTAAATGGTCTGTTAACATATGAATAGTTTTGATTGGGAGAGGTCTCCTCTCTCCCAATTAATAAAACAAGAATTTTTGCTAGCTTGCCCATTTTATAGGTGAAAAGCATGAAGAGTAAATAAACTAATTTAAACCAATAAATTTGGAAGTTTTAATCATTTTGGGGGTGAAGGTTTCTTTTTATTGTGGTAAAATATACATAATGTAATTTTAACATTTTTAAGTATACAATTCAGTGGCATTAGGTACGCTCATAATGTTATCCAGCCATTGCCACTATCATTTCCAGAACTTTTTCGTCATCTTAAACAGAATCTCTGTACCTATTAAACATTAATTAACTCCTCATGCTCTCCTTTCCCCAGACTCTGGAAACCTCCATTCTACTTTATATCTCTATGAATTTATCTATTCTAGGTACCTCATATAATTGGAATTACATAATATTTGTCCTTTTGCCTCTGGTTTATTTCATTTACAATAATGTTTTCAAGTTTCATCCATATTGTAGCATGTATCAGAATTTCATTCCTTTTTAAGGTTGAATAATATTCCATTGACCTTTCAATTACTATTTGATGTATTTAAATTCAATAATCTACACTCCTGTAAATAAGCTGTTCCATTTACAACTTAAAGTTCCTTAAGCATTTAACCTGCATTCGTGAATTCATTGTAATTATCATTCTTTTGAGGTCCTTCAAATATTTGTCCTAATAAATAAAATATTCACTGGTTTTTAAACTACTCTAGCAAATCTAATAAACATAATAAAATAATCTATATATAAATTAAATCTCAAAATTCTTTAAACATTATGCAAGTTTAATAAAATTTTCCCATGTCTTTCAAATCAGAAGAGGAAAATTTATTACTCTATTAAAATTTTGAACTGACTTTACAGAGTGAATCTATCAGATCTAACATAATCTGTCTGATTATGTTAAGAATTACAGAGATTTTACGTACCAAGTAGACACAGATTTTTTCCAATGATTATAAAGTCCTAATCTATACTTTATAGAATATTAACACTACCTAAGAGTGGCTTGCTTTGTTCTCTCTCTAGTCAATTTCCTACATTGGAAATACACTTTTCCAATAAATAAGCATCTCAAACAACTTGAGGTTGCTACCTGTTCAGGAATTTTCATCTGGTAAGCAGGAACTAAATTCCAAGGGGATTGTATAACTTTCCACTAATGGATTTAAAGAGCTTCTTTTATTATAGGTGTTGGAACAAGTGAAAATCTTATTTCATATCTTTCAATGTAATTAATCTAGCAGCCCACAACACAGACTCAGATGACATTAGATTTGAGTAGAGAGACCTCACTCCTTTTAAGAGTCTCTTTCTGATTGGTTTTATACTTGTTAACTCTTTAAAACATTTTAATGTCTTCCTATCGAGCTTGACAGACCTTTGTTGACATTCCATTTGCTTCTTTTAATCATATCACCAGATGGAATCCTATATTCTTTCCATAATCTAAGTTGCCAACCTTTGTAGACATTTAAATGCTTGACTGGGCTGCTTTTCTCTCACAACTTTTTATTCTGAGGTTATTCACCTGTCCAAATCCAAAAGTATTTATACTCCACATCAGTCCAATGTATTGCTTAATTTTAGATCTTTAAATAAGCTTAATAGCTATTTTTCATTGATTTATTGATTTATTCATTCAAGAAAGAGTTATTGGAAGACTTCTCTGAGTCAAACCACAAGGACACAGAGATGAATAATATTTGGTCCCTTTCCCAGGAGATCTTACATTCTAATAAGTGAACCAGGTGTATAAATAATTACAGAAGAGTAAAGTGCAGATAATGGTCTGTGTAAAGTGAATCAGATGCACAGAAAAAATAAGCAGGAGCTAACTGTGTCTCAAGGCATAAGGCATGGCTGCTCAGAGCACGTGAGCATAGTCTTCTATGAAAAATATCACATCACCAGCAACGGAACAAAAAAAAGACATCTTAGATACCAAGAAAAATATTCCCTAAGACACAAAAGCTTAGAAAAATCATAGAATATTCAGAAACTCCTGTGGAAAATCGGGATCATTCAGGAAATCATGAGTAGCTGGGTATGTTCTGTTCCCTAAGCGAATGGTGGGTCAGTCTTTGAGGGACCTTGGATTCTGTTTTATACCAGTGAATTCCAACCCATTTCATATTTGGCACTCATAGACAAGGCCAACATTTATAGGCATGCGATGGTAAATAAATTAGCCATTTCCCAGCAAGAAATGACTAGCTAGCCAGAGGGCTAGCCTCCTCAGCCTCACTCAGTGCCCACACACACACACATGCCAGGGAATGGGGGCCTCGGTATCTTGTCACATCTGTCCCCACTCAGGCCACACCATTTGGGATGCTGTGCTGGATGATGTAGGGCCAGTGAATGGATTCAATCTTGGGAATGCTATGATCAGATACAATTTACTTTGAACAGTAATTCATAGAAAGAGAAAGATATCTATGGAGACTCAGACTTTTGGGGGGAGGGGGGAAATGGGCATTTATTGAAACCTTAAAATCTGTACCCCCATAATATGCCAAAATAAAAAAAAAGAAAAAACAAACAAACAAACAAAAAAAGAGATATCAGGGAAAAGAAAGAAAATAAAAGAGATCTCAATGAAGAAATAGCATTTTAGATGGAGATTGTACTATGAAAGGGAGAACCAAAAGTAACAATAGGGGCTATAAAAAATGAAAATAATATTTCAGAGGGGAAATGTCCAAAACTGTGGAAGCAGACAGTAAAAAGGAATTACAGAAAGACTTCAAAGCCAGTATGTATTTGCTACTTGATTTGGAAAGCAAAGTAAAACATTGGCTAGATTTAAATAAGAATGATAAAAATACATTGAGGACTAAAACTGGATAGCTAAGAAAAAATATATTACATAGGAAAAGAATTTGTCTAAAGCTATTTGGACAAATTCTCAGAACTTTTTAAAGCCTCGTTCCTCTTTGAACATAATTTTTCCTCTCAGCCATTCTATTCTGCTTCATTGACTCCAAAGAGATTTTAGAAATTCACTATTCCATTATTTAAATATTATTATATATACTACTGAAAATTTTTAAAGTGGGAAGAAATAGTCACCGCTGATTATGGGAAACATCTGATTCCAGAGAGATCTGGACTCTCAAAAGGAATAAAAGCCAGAAGTACGGCCAAATAAAAGTATAGAATAGCTCCAAAAATGGAAAAGGTAGGTGTTTTCAGGATTTTTTACAATCCTGTTTTCTCCAGAATAAAATTTTTCCCCAAATGAGCCCAGCAATATTGGCATAAAGGCCATCAGCTACCAGCAGATTTGAACAGACAGTAATTGAAAAATTACCAAAACTTTGAAAGTGCCTTCAGTCAAGCCCAACTTCAGTGGATACCTGCCCGCAGCTGCTGCGCCCAATTACCCAGCTACTGACAGAAATTAACTGAAGGGGTAAGGGCATATCTACTGCAGTGAAATAAAGCACAATGTGTGTAGCTTTGAAAGACCTGAGTAACTTTAAAGAGAACAGAAAATGTACTATTAAAGCTGAAGACTAAAATAAGACAAAAAAAAAAAAAACAACTTGTTACTTTTTCCAAAATACAAGAAAATCAACACTAAAAAGTGCATGTGTGTTTGGAGGGGTGGAATGGTGGAAGCAGGTGTGTCATAAGCACCTTTATAAAGATGGTACAATTCTTGCAACAAAGAGTGGTGAGAGAAGCCGCAGTAGTGGTATAGGCATCACTGCAGGGACACTACAGCCAGGTTCCGCAACTCTGCAAAGACAAAGCACGACAGTGAGTGTGGTCCAGGGAATCCTGGCCGAACAGCCAGAACGAGCGCATCACTGCATCTAAAGAAATAACAATAACATTAAAGCATTCAGAAAAAGTCACTCTTTCTCCCACTCCATGGGACTCCACAAAAGAGTGATTTGACATACTAAGATGAGAGAGCTATCTCCCCCCAGCGTTCATGCTACTAGTGGGGGAAAAGAGTGAGAATGAAAGTAATGCCAGTGAAATGCTAAACAAAAGGTGAGCAAGATCGTGGAGTGGGCGCTCGGGCAGGTGACTGCTTGTGCACCCGACTCCGCTCATGGACCACCCTGCAAAAGCCCTGACGAGAGGGAAAGCCAGCACTCCCACATGACACTCAACTGCACAAATCTGCCTCCACTGAGCTGTCTTTTATTTCCTAAGCAACATCTTTATATGTGAAAACGTAACTTTCCAGAATAAAAACCAGTCATAGAAGAAAAAAATCCTCTAGGCTTCAAAATGTGGCAGACTAATCAACTTGTCCTCCTCCAAACTAGCTACTCCTTCCAAATATGAGAAAACCAAGCTGGACACCAGCTCAGTGGAGGTTCCACAAGGACAGAACACTGTTCTGGGCAATGAGGAGAAGAGAATGTCAGAATTCTCATAAATCATTATGAGATCCCAAAAGGAACATAGCTTTTGAAATTTGGGAAATCAATAGCTGATGGGAGTGTGTTGTCAAACTAAGATGAATGTTTAAATAAAATCAGTAACAGATTTCTCCCACTCACGCAGCTTGTAAGAAGTGGAACTAATATATGATTCAGATATCTTGGGTGCCAAATGCCAATGTATTCCAACATACTTTCTTCCCAACAAGGATAACAACAAATTCTTAATAAAGAAGTAAAGAGTGAGAGAGAGACAGAGACAGACATTGGTCACTCACTCAATTAAAACCAGAAGTCATATTAAAACATTGAGTTATAATATAAATTCCTGGCACAATGTAGAGAAAAATAATGGAATAGCCCACCAAAATTTAAGTGGGTATGGGGAGGTACATCTAATATAACTGTCAACTTAATCACAAATTCATAAATTTGGAAAGGGGACTTTCTTATAAAAGATTACAGCCTTTAGAATGGCCATCCTGACAGGCTAGAAAATGCTGGAAACAGGCACTTCATAGGAGCAAAGGATGAGACAAGAGTTTATGCGGAACAGGTTGGCCAAGTATACACATTCAACAGGTTATAGGAGAAGCTATAAATATTCATGAAAGGGGCCCTAACCCATGTGTCCTGCATTCATGTTACATGTTACATTGTAGCATTCATGTTACACATGTCCCATGTTCACTTGGGGTAGAGACTTAACATTTAAATGAATTGCCATTAGGCCCTCTACATCAAAAGGTAAAGCTGGGTCACTCGGGCGGGCACTCAAGTGCACAGCCTCAGTAAACGGGCCAGAGCCAGCCCATGGTTGGTGGTCTCTTATCAGGAGAAAGTTACTGAAATCAGTCTCTTGTCTAACCAAAACTATAGTTATGGCTTGTGGAACAGGGGGTCAGTAGGTCAGGGTCTGGCAGTGAGCTGCAACTGTCTCAATATTGCTTATCTTGAGGCCAATACTTCTTAAGTTGCTAGAGAAAAAGAAAAACCTTCTGGCAATTAGAACATAGTTTAGGCTTTAAGTGTAGGGGTGCGTCACTCAACCCTTGCCTGGTATGGCCTTAGGTCTTGTTTATAACTTGGTGCCTCGTTGCCACAAACAGTAGTTCTGTCATTCTTACGATCTCTGTTTTTAACATTAATGCAGTTGTGGTGTCTAAACCGCAAAAGGGAGGGGGTATAACAAGATGTATCTGACCTCCCATTTTGTCTTAGCCAGGAACTCAGGTTTTAAGGTTTCTTTGGAGTCCCCTTGGCAAATAGGAGGTCCATTCAGTTGGTTGGGGGTTGTAGGATTTTATTTGTAGTTCTCATAACACACCCAGTAACCTTCCTCACAAACAACTGTCTTAGCACAGAGCAGTCAATATGTGAAACTCATCATGAGAATAACAGACTCTCAGGATCCAGTACAAATGATACAGAATTTTGAAAACAACAACCAAACTAGAAAACGAAAACTGTTCTTTTAATTTTAATAGCTGCAAAATTCTATATGGCTATCCAATGAAATTAGAAGAATCTGCCATTATTGAAGTCTGGCTTGATACAATGCAGGAGAATGATATAAGACAGGCATTGTGGGTGTGATTTTTAAAAAACAAAAACATAACTCCCATTATTTTGCAAAGACCAGATTTAGTCTTTCTTCTTTGTAGTTGTCGCTTGGAGGAAAACTCAGATTTCTCAGCCACGTCAGGTGTGAACACAGGAGTGACTCTGAGGTCAGGGCTGATGTGTTGGTGTTAGCTGGGAAGAGAAGGGGTAGACATCCACTTTCTCTCCGGTCTTTCCCGTTGGCATCCACTGAGCTGTGGCCTCAGTGATCACGCACATCCTGCTCTCTGCTGTCAGCACCCCACGTGTGAATGACAGCGGACCTGGAGCTGCACACCAACTTCCTGAGCATCGTAACCGCTGCTTCACCTCTGTCTTCTGCAATCACACAGATATCTCTGTGGCCAGCACTTACTCAGAACCAGATACAGAAGGCAATTCTGGGACACGTAATTCCAGCTTAGATAAATTGACACAGTACAAAATCACTACAATTTTTAATAATAAAACCAAGACATTACTCTTTTGAAAGTAGCCGGTGCAATTTAAATGCCACAGCAATTTAATACTCATCGTCATTCATTTTAAAAGTACCTAAACAAGCTTTAATTAACAACTAAAAATTTAAACCATTCCATTTTCTTTTGGGACATGTATCTCCATTTCATTTCTCCCATAAAATTCTGTCCTAATGGAATATGTTTATTCTTTAAAGTTTTTTTTTTCTTAGTCTATCATGCATTTCTGCAGTAAAAAATTTTATAGATTGAAATTTCATTCTCAGTGTTATCTTTGCATGAATAGAGTTCTTAATTTGTATGGTTCAGTTATTAATCTTAAGTCTTAAATTAGGGAATTTTGTTGTTAGTGCTTTTTGTATGCCATTTAAGAAGTCTTTGCCTAACAAGTCCATGAAGGTATTCTCCAATATTATATTTTATTTACTTGTTTATTTAGCATGTCACATTTCGATCTATCGATTTTTATATCATGTGAGGTAGGAAACCACATTCTTTTTCTCCTCCATATACATATTCAGTTGACCCAAAACCCTTGATTTAAAAAACTATGCTTTCTCCCTTAGTTTATGGTAGCACCTTTGCCATAAATCAAGTAGATCTATTTTTTTAATTCTGTTGTGCTTCATTTATCAATTTCTTCTTATACAAATAACATGCTCTCTTAATTACTATAACTTATTTGGAATAAAGTCTTGATATCTGGTAGTATATGGTAGTAGAGGTTCTTCAACCTCGTTCTTTTTCAAGATTATCTTTGCCTTTTCACATAAATTTTAGAATCAGCATTTTGATTAAACTGCTGAAATTTTTATTGGGCTTTCTTTGACTCCATAGGTTAGTTGTTCTACAGATCAATGGTATCTTGACAATACTGAGTTTCACAATCCACTAATGTCTCATGTTCTTCCATTTATTTAAGACATCTTTAATTTTTCTCAATTACATTTTGTTGTAGTCAGTGTAGAGGACTTGCAAATCATTTTAGACTTATTCCCATGAATAAAAATTTAATTTTTCCCTGTAACCTGGAAATTTTTAAGTGCTTAAGTTTTTGTCTGGATGAAGTTATAATTGCAGTTATTGGCTATCCACATGACTGAGCAAACATAAATGTATTATAAATCTTAATGAATAGGTCCTAAACATAAAATGAAATATTTATTTAAAAGGCACATCTTAATGAAACAGATGGAGAAGTTTTGTTTCAATTAGGTCATGTATTCTTGGATAAATATTAGTTATTGCTAGAATGAGATAGGCTACCTTAGGTACTTCCAATATTTGGTGCTAGTGTTTATGTATAGAAACTTGCTTGAAGAAAAAATATGAGAATGCGAAAAATTCTGTCAGAGCAATGTCACTCGATGTTTTTAAATTCCTTCCTTCTCCAAATATTTTTGAGGACCTACTTTGTACTAGGCACTGTTCTAGGTGCTGGGAACATAGCAGGGAACAAAACATATAAGATCCAACAAAAACTCTTGCCTCATAAAGCTTAAATAGTAGTGAGGGAGTCTGACACAAATGAAATTTTTTAAATAAAGTATACAATGTACCATGGCAAATAGTGATAAGCATAAAAGAGAAAAAATAAAACAGAGAAGGAGAAAGGAAATGTACAGAGGATTGACACTGTAGATAAAGGAGCTAAGATATATGCCAAAAAAATACTTGGCTGTCTTATTACCAAAAAATTATTTTTAAAGTACTACTAGTTGATAAATCAGGTTCTTCTTTAATTTTTTTTTTTTTTTGGAGGCCAAAAATTGAAAACCACCTACTTTTTCATTAGTAGCTATTACTTTATCAACATCCTCATAGAAAATTAAAACTGCCATTTTGTTTGGTGCCCTGAAGGCTTTGACCCCCAGGGTGAAGCACCAAGGAAAGATTCCAGATGGCTGGGACAAATGCCTGTCATTGCTGCATAAAAAGAAGACAATTGTGGAAGAGGATGAGAGAACCAAGATCCAGAATGGCCACAGGTACTTCTTCAAGGCACATAAATTTTGGAATTAAGGCTCTTGAAACTGGCCACTCTGCGTGCCTACACAGCATCTGGGAGGTCTTGCATTCTCCTGGGGCACACATCTCCCCGCTTGCCTCACCTTGCCATCCCCAGGGTGAGGAAGAGTGGGGATCGCAGACAGGACTGGAGTTGCTTCCAGAGCCCCCAGCATCTCAGTGATTGTTCTCAGTGTTCGCAGACCGAATTGCCTTCAGGGACAACTGAACTGTATCATTTAACCCTATCAGTACCTGAGACCCAATGGGACAAGACAGAGTGAGAAGAGTCCATTTTGCACAGCCATTACCAAGCAGGAAGAGGAAACGATGTCAGAAAGCTCTGAACCAGACAGTGCCGCCTCTGGGACTGCATACTCCACTCTTCCAGCTGGAGCTGACTTATCGTCCAGCATCTCACGGGTCCCATGTGCTTCCCTTCTTCAGTTTCACGTGACTTCTGAAAGGTGGAAGAGATTTTAAACTTCTTAAATCATGAAAAGAACAACAAAGAATAGCCATAAGGCTGGTACCTGGGTGGCATCTGCCTGTTTGGACACCTCTTAAAAGTCACAGTGCTATCTCAGGCAGGTGGCAGCACAGCTCCAACCCCTCTCTCTGGGCATCAGCACTGTTTCAGAGCACTGTCAAGTGCACTGTGCCAGCAGACCCATCACGGCGCTTCTGGGGCAGTTGGATGTGTTGTGAGCAGCACTGACCACACCTGCGGTTCGACACAGCGGGTCGTGCCTTCTGAATGCTCTGATCCTTCAGGCAGGAGACAGCAGCAGGAACAGTGACGCTGCAGAGTAGCTCGCTCCCTAGTAACACCAGCAGAGTTCAGTTGCCAGGCACCTCTGAAATAACCGCCTCTCCTAAAAGCCCTCATTACCAGCAGGGTGCTGCAAAATCCTCTCTGTAGTCTTTTAAGGGGCTGTCTGTGTGCACTAAGTTGATAGCAAGCCTCTTCCCCAGCTTTTTTCTTATGAATTCATATCACAGAACAAGTAAATCACAATGTAATGGCTCTGTTATGGGAGTTCTTCAAGGCCTGGGCGATGCTTCCTTAAGACTATTGCTGGGCTTGGCAACTTGTAAAATGAATGCTTACTAGCAAGGCCTAATGCCTACATAGCGGGAACAGAGATGGAAAGCAAGCTCAGAATAAATATGTTAATCGGTCCTCATCTTCCTGAGTTCTTTTGTCTGAGCTAAATGCAGTGTTACAGGGGCTCTGTGTTCCTCAGTTCAGTGACAAGGCAATACAAAACACAGCTGGAGCAGAAACAGAACACCTGCACTCTGGTTGTTTGGTGAATGTAGTTAAACTAGGGACATAAATGACAGTTTGAGTGCCCACTACACATGCCATGTTTCAGCTTTAAGTGTATCAAAGTTAAAGGCAAAACTCTAAATCTGAGGTTCTTCACCTGGGATCCATAAATGCAATGGGCTGCGAACTCCATGAAATAATATGATAACCATTTAATGGATATAGACATGTGCACTTTTCTAACAAAGGGTTTCCATAAGTTTTATAAGATTATAAAAGAGGTCTGTGATACTAAAAATGATAAGAGCCATGGCTAAATGCGTTTGAAACCTTACAATTTTCATTCCTCTCCCCTCCTTCATTTGTACAGCAAACACTTGCTAAGTGCCTAGTCCTTCCACGGGGCTGTGACATCTGCTTTAAGGAAATAAACATGAATCAAAGATCAGAAGTTTTAATTCTAGTGAAGAAAGAGAAGAAAATAAGTATATTTGAGCTCCTGCCAAAGGCAAGCTAGGCACTATACTACATACATTCTACACACATTTTCTCAGTAATCTTCATGGTAAACCCATTGGAAGTCACTATTAGCTATTGTAGAAGAATTTATTTTCTAAAAATGGTCACATCAATATTTCTTTTCTAATTTCCCCATCAAGAAGTAAGAATTTTGTTCCCTCCTCTTAAACTCAGTCAGGCTTGGCAACTATCCTGACTAACAGAGTTTGGTGGAAGTGGCTCTGAGTGACTTTTCTGGTGAGGTTATAAAAGGTGACACAGCTTCTGCCTGGCTTTCTTGGGTCACTGACCCTTGGGACTCACTTACCATTTTGCAAGGAAGCCCAGGCCACATGGAGAGGCCTGTGTGGGAAGCAACAAGGTCTCTAGCACTCAGCCCCAGCTAAGCAAGCAGCCAAAACCCAGCACCAACTCTCCAGCCTTGTGAATGAGCCATCAGGAAAGCTGCCCCTCCCGCCTCCCATAAGATGCCTCCACTAACCCTGCATGGAGCGGAAATAAACCTTTTCTGCTGAGCTCTGCTCAAATATGTTAGTTCATGAGCAAAATAAATGATGATTATTGTTTTAAGCCACTATTATGGGGTGATTTGTTGTGCTGCAATAGGCAACTAGAATGAGCAACTTGTCCACATGAGCCACTGCCACTTAGAGGTTAAATAATTTGCCCACAGCCTCCAAGCTAGTAAGTGGTAGGGCTGGAATTCAAAACGAGATCTGCTTGATATGTAAAACCAAGACAAGAAGGTGGAGGAAAGAGTTTTACCTATATCTGTGACTTTGTATTTCTTAAAATAAAAAGAAATTTGAAGAAAATATGGCAAAATGTTAGCATCTGTATAATCCTAATGGTGGGAACTCAGGTGTCTGTTATTTTGTATTCTATGTTTTTCTGTACATTAGAGATGTTTTATGACTTAAAACTAACTCTTCAAAGATAAAAGCAAACTATACTTATCAAATTTGAAAATACAACTAACCCTGTTAGTTCACATCTTTATGTATATGTTCTGAGCTTTTAGCTCAGAAGACTCTTGTAAATCCAAAAGGATGTGCATTGATGTGGAGGGAAATAGACTCCAGCCCACAGAGGATGATCCATGTATCGATTGTGGATTTACAGTAAGCACAAGAAGCATTTCCATAAAAGAAGGGAAACATTAGCACTTAGACTGCCCCTGAGAAGCGCAGGGAAATTCTCAGAGCTGAGATGGACTCTTCCCATAGCCCCCAAGGGGTTGGCTCTTCAACTTCACATAACATGTAGTGAATTGTTTCTCCTTATATGAATCTTCCGGGTTGAAAACCGGCCACCTCACACATGTTGTCTCCTAAACAATAGCAGAGAGTGAGGGAGTATCAATCACCTTAAATTCTCCTTTGCTTCTGTGTAGAGTCAGTCAAGTTTGCAATGGCCAAACAGGGAATTGAGTCAGTAGCACCAAATTATCCAATGGAAACTTCGTTTATGACCTGAAGTGTCCTATAGACAAGTAGAAAGGTTGCAATTTGGTTGTGCATCTTTTACAAGTGGAAAACAAATCTGAATCTATACAGTAAGATGTTACTATAAATCGAGAGTAGCTCTGTAATTCCTCCAGTTCAGTGAGAGTTCTTGTCAGGAATTGGCCATGACTAGAGTGAATAATTGCAAAGATATTCTGTTACAAGTAACATTATTTCTTCCAAGAAGTTGCTTGGCTGTGCTGATGGAAGTTGGCACAGGAAGTACGCTTGAAAGGACTGCAGACAAAGGGGTTTCCTGGCTTGCGGGCTCTTCCCACAGGATCTTTGTTGGTAACACCTCAGTTTCCGAGAACGAGTATAGACAGCGATTCCACGCATAGCTAACTTTTCTGGATAGTTGATGCCAACTCTTAACTGTGGTAATATTTTTCACACTCCCAGGCTCTAATAACCAAAGTACACAAAATTTAACTTCGCTGCCCTATAGAACCCACATTGCTTCCTTCGGTCAGTCCATCTCTTCTGCTAAAGATCCTTGTATAGAATTCTTGCTGTTATAGCGACAGTTGTCATGGGATGTTTCCATTCTAACCTTCCTTTCTAGAATCTTTGAAAACCTGTCTGTGCCTCCTCTATTCCTTCTCATGTTTCATTGAAATTCATCCTCTTATTTGCACTGAAGAAATCACTTAATTCAGCATCTTCTCTCCCCTTATCTTTTTCATGAAAGTGAATTTTAAAAGGCGTAGTTGCTTTATTTTCTTATCAGTGGAATATGACTGCCTTTCTGCAAACATAACTAAAATCTGAAGTCCTTTTCTACTGAGTTGTTTTCAAGTCTTTTGTTAGGTCTTTTATTTTTTTTTAATTTTTTCACCGTTTTTAAAGCATTTTATGTAATTAAGAAAAAGGATTTCAGAATCTGTAAACTTACCCTCTATGTACACTTTAATTTACTCTTTTACTTGAACTATCATCCCACTCTAGCATATTGAAAGTGTTGGTACATTTGTTACATGCATTTTATTTTTAGAAATGGGGTCCTACTCTGTCACCTAGTCTGGAGTGCAGTGGCCAATCACAGCTCACTGCAGCCTCAAGCTCCTGGGCTCAAGCAATCCTCTCACCTCAGCCTTCCGAGTAGTGGGAACTACAGGCACAGGTTACCATGCCCAGTTAGTTTCTCTAGTTTTTACAGAGATGGGGGTCTCACTGTATTGCTCAGGCTGGTTTTGAACTCTTGGCCTCAAACCATCCTCCCTTCTTGGCCTCCGAAAATGATAGGATAATAGGCATAAGCCACCATGCCCAGCCAACAAACTATCTTTTTAATATGAAAACATCATCATCTTGTAGATTCGTAGGCTTCTGTTGTCAAAAAGCCTCATTGCTGTGAAATGTTTTCAGTGTCCTCATTACCTACTTTTCAATGAGTCTTCCTTAATAGTTCAAATTTTTTTGTAGTCTTGTCTAGTTCTAGAATCTTGATAATTTGTTTTACCTATATGTGATATTTGATTTCTTGAGGTTTGCAAAATTACATCACACTAGGATTCTGATATGCAGAGAAAACACAGCTCATTTATAGTGCCGTTGACTGCAGCAGCCACATCATCCTACCTTGGTTGAAATAGCCCCTGCTTAAACAAGTTGCCCTGGTACCTTATCTAGTCTATACTTTGTCCTACATTTTTCAGTTGTCAATGAAGTATTATTATTATTATTACCTTTTTTTTGGAAGACAGAGTCTCGCTCTCTTGCCCAGGCTAGAGTGCCATGGCATCAGCCTAGCTCACAGCAACCTCAAACTCTTGGGCTCAAGCAATCCTTTTGCCTCAGCCTCCTGAGTAGCTGGGACCACAGGCATGCACTACCATACCTGGCTAATTTTTTCTGTATATTTTTAGTTGTCTGGCTAATTTCTTTCTATTTTTTAGTAGAGACAGGGTCTCACTCTTGCTCAGGCTGGTTTTGAACTCCTGACCTCAAGCAATCCTCCCGCCTCAGCCTCCCAGAGTGTTAGGATTACAGGCGTGAGCCAGCACACCCAGCCTGAAGTATTATTATTAATAGTTGTATTAAGAGAATTTAGAATGGGTAAGCAGACAATGTTTTCAGTTTCTGCCATAGTCTCATTAAGGCATGTGAGATGCATGAGCAACAAACAGAATTCTCCTTTTTTTTCTTCTTCTTCTTTTTAGAATCCTCCTTTTATTTATTTATTTTTTTTTTATTTATTGTTTTTTTTTTTTTTGAGACAGAGTCTCGCTTTCTTGCCTAGGCTAGAGTGAGTGCCGTGGCGTCAGCCTAGCTCACAGCAACCTCAAACTCCTGGGCTCAAGCTATCCTCCTGCCTCAGCCTCCCGAGTAGCTGGGACCACAGGCACAAGCCACCATGCCCGGCTGATTTTATATATATATTAGTTGGCCAATTAATTTCCTTCCATTTTTATGGTAGAGACGGGGTCTCGCTCAGGCTGGCCTTGAACTCCTGACCTTGAGCAATCCGCCCGCCTCGGCCTCCCAGAGTGCTAGGATTACAGGCGTGAGCCACAGCGCCCGGCCTAGAATCCTCCTTTTAATGTAAGGTTAAACCTGTAAGAAAACACTAACATTACTGTCTTTTCCCTAGAACTTAAAAGACAAGGCATAACTAGCACCTTCCTTTCAGGGGCAGCTCCCGGGCTGATTACTGATAGAGACAGGTACTTGGGTGGGTGGTGGAGCTGGCTAGTGCCTTCCAGCCCCGGGTGGAGGTGGGAGGAGCACAGCAAGCTGCAGCCCCCACCAGCCACTACCGACGGGGGCAGTGGAGAGCACCCAAAGTGCAGGTGAATGCGTTTATCCATTGGTAGAAGAATTGCTCAGAGTTAAAATAATGATACCAATTTTATGTACCAGTTTATAACACCAGTATTATATCAGTCCATCAGATACTTTCAACAGGACACCAGCTAATTTATTTTCAATAATGAGTTAATATTTTTTTGTTGTTGTTTTTTTTTGAGACAGAGTCTCGCTTTGTTGCCCAGGCTAGAGTGAGTGCTGTGGCGTCAGCCTAGCTCACAGCGACCTCAAACTCCTGGGCTCAAGCAATCCTTCTGCCTCAGCCTCCTGAGTAGCTGGGACTACAGGCATGTGCCACCATGCCCAGCTAATTTTTTCTATATATATTAGTTGGCCAATTAATTTCTATTTATTGTAGAGACGGGGTCTCGCTCTTGCTCAGGCTGGTTTCGAACTCCTGACCTCAGGCAATCCACCCGCCTCGGTCCCCCAGAGTGCTAGGATTACAGGTGTGAGCCACCACGCCCGGCCAATATTTTTAAATTCAATTCATAGAATCAACGTAAACCTTTTCAATATTCATTCTGTCGAAGACGAAACTCTGGTATTAATTTAAATATGGTGGCAATTCAATTAAAAAGTAAATATTAAAGATAAAATTATTTATTTTGTGGAAATAACACAAATACAAATTTTGGTGGAGCACAACATAGGATTTAAAAAAGAACAAAAACAAAGTATTCTTACTAAGTTAGAAAACATAAGAAGCAGAAATGTATTTGGAATTCAGGTGCACAAGGAACTTAAAACTGCATCCCAATAAAGCCTCGATATTTTAGCAGTGAAAATAAAAATTCCAAATGTTTTTGAAGTTTCTATACATATGGTATGCACACACATGTTTAGAGTAAATAAACTAGAATGTTTTTGTGATGAGGCTGATGTTGAAAATAAAAATAATTTCAGCATGACGGAATACAGTTTCTCTCTTTCCTTCCCTTCATCAATCTGAGTTGGGATTATATTTCAGCCTTAGAAGAACTACTTTGTACATCAACCTAAGTTTCTTACAATGGTTGTGAATATTTTTATGAATGAATCTTCCACATGTTAGTTGCATTACATTCAAGATCAATTGAAAACTTAAATTGATTATTCAATAAAACACCCCCAAAATCAGCTTTCCAACCTTTTAGTAAATTGCAGCCATTGAAAGATGATAAAAAGGAAAACACTGAAATGTACCCTCACAAAAGCAAAAGAGAATAAAATAAATAATGAGAATTCAAATGTTATACAAAAGTTAATTTTATAATTGTTCTTGGAAATATCTTGACTTGAAAAAAGATTTTTTTGATGGAGCTCCTGTTTCTAATTGCATGAATGTATATTCTGCACCAGAATGAAAAGAAGTTGATTTGAGAAGTCTTAAAATTTTTTAACACCTATATTTAGTGAAAAGAATCATAAATAGATAATTTATGGGTTTTGTCTTAAAAAATTTTTACCAGTGAAAGATTCTCTGTATAAAGGCAAAATGACAGTACCTGAGAAAATATTTGGGCTAAACTACACTGTATATATCCTCCATTTAACAAACTTGCTTGGCATTTACCAGTGCCTGTGGGGAGATTACTTCCTCCATAAAAATACTATGATTTACAGACTAAATTAAATGTCAGCAATTCCAGATTTACCAACCATACAAAGAAACCTTGGAGAATGTTGTAAATAAATAAAAACAATAAAAATAGTAAAACTGTTATATATACATACATATGTATATTCTTTAAAAAATACAAGTGACATGATATATTAGAGACAAAAGACATTAATTTATACCATTAATTTACATTAATTTATACCCAAAATAATGATTCTGTTAATGTTACCTTTTAGTGTTCATATGATCACTATAAAAGAAATATTCTTTTTATTTTGCTTTAATATATATGTTATTTGTTGTCTTTATTTTTTAAAATAGTTTAATTTTGAATATAATTTTCAATTGAACCATTTTATTCACAAATGTATATATTTATAATTTTGTGTGTGTTTAACACCCTCTTTAACTTCCAAACATGCCCCGTAAATTATCTGGTCATTCAGTTTTCAATCAATGTGATTGTCCTTCCAAAATCCTACCCATTGTTGGGAGGCATAGGGGAGAAGATATTTGATTAATAATCTAGTCTGATAAATACTTAGTCCAATATGACTGTTTAAATGGCCTCTTTAAGCACTGCTCACTCTCTAGGGGGAAATATTTTCAGTGTCTCAGATCAGCACCCTTCTCACTGCTTCTCTCATTAAGGTTAAGTGGCACGGCGGGGGGGGGGGGGGAGCAGGGGCAATATATGTAACCCTAATAATATTTGTACCCCCGTAATGTGATGAAATAAAAGGAAAAAAGAAAATTAAAAAAAAAAAAGGTTAAGTCCAGGTGACTTAACCTTAATTGATAGAAAAAAATAGGCCTCAGGCTCTTATACTCTCAGGAGGATTGCCTGGAGGTGGTCCCCTGTCATCTGGGTGCTGGGCACACTACAGGCCTCCAAACCTCATGTCTGCACAGTGAACTGGCTGAAACCCTGCTATCCCAGCCTCATTTCAAACCCTCCAAAGGAGGTAAGAGAATAGAGCAAGTCAGGGGATTGGCAAGAATGGCTACAGCTAGTCAATGCTTCAGTAGAACTTCTAGGCTAATTCATCTCTCTCTAAATCACAGTTCACTGAAATGCTATCTTGAGCTGGGAATACTATACAGTATTTGCATACTGTGTACCTGAAAACACACACACACACACAGAGGCATGCATACACACACCTGAGAGTTCAGTGTTCCTATATGCCTGTATATCTGCTAATGTTAGAGTGTTATGATGCAACCAAAGCTTGGCTTATAGTAATTAATATTTTTAATGATCCATAGAACAGGAGAAACAAAGACCATCCAGGTATATTAGACTTGGTAGAAAAGAGATTGAGACCTTGATCATAATAAAAAGAAATTAGAAAGAACATTACAAAGACTAGGAGTCTACACAGACTGCAAGATGAGTATCATGCTATCAGGGAGGAGATGAAACCTTTGCAAAAGGCAGATGTCCATTTCTCACAGATAGCTTGAGGACAGAAGGCATGGAAAAGGATTATGTGGCTTCTTAAAGGCCTTTCTAATGATGCAATAAATATTCCTACGGAAAAATATGGATTCTGGCAAAAAGAAGAAAAGTGTATCTTTTCATACACAGGGAGAAAGGGCATGTGTGTATGCCTACGGACAAACACATTACTTTCAATCGTATGTTATTTAATATTACTTTATTTTTTACTGAAACCAATAACAACTGACTTTTCAGACCCTATGAGTCCTGGATCTTTGTATGTTTCCTAAAATTCACTGACAGTATTTCTAGGAGTCATTTACACTAAATAAATAGATACTTGTCTTAATCTTATTCTTAATGTATTCTACTTTAAACATTTAGTATTATGTATTTTTATTTACACACTTATTCATATTGGGTTATATTTTCAGTTGATTTCATAGGTGGACTTGATACACACTCCTACTACCAGGATCATGTTGAGTTAAAGCCTGTTAAACCTGTAAGTAAAGGTGTGATGACACAAAAAAATATTAATCCTTCTAACTTGGCCAAAACTAACCAAACCTGAAATAATTTGAACCTACTACTACTAATCATTGGTTTAACTTTCCACTCATATTTAAAACACACCTTTCACATGTAACCCAACATTATCATTATTATTATTCATTCCAGAAAGGATTTGAAGCAGGTGACATGGTTTATAGTTCCAAAATAATATTTTATCATATTTAAGGTATCAATAATTGATTGCCAAATTGATAAAAAAAAAAAAAGTGAGACTATTTAGTGTGCAGAAATGAAGACTAACTACGTGTCTTGGGCAACGCAGCAGTATGGCAAGGGGAGAAGGAACCCTGGCTGTCCATAATGTGTGTATAGTGTATAGAAAGCTGCCTATTATTGTTCCTAGCAATCAAACTTTTGACTAACAAGTTCAGGAACAAGTTTTCTATATCCCCAGAGGACATGAAAGGAAGTCAAACAACAATAACAACAACAAAAACACCTAACACTGCATGGATTTCAGTTGAGCGTAAGGAAGGAATCTTGGTCACCTGATGGATGAAATACTAGGAAACATGGAAATAGATATGGTGATTTCGTTCCTAGAAAATTCTAAGTAGCAAATAGACAAATGTATAAAATAATAAATAGCACACAACAAGCACTTTGCATATATCAGCTCACTTAATCCTCATGAAAACACTGGAATGTACTAATGAATATTCCCACTTTATAAATAAGGAAACTGAGGCTCATAGAGGTGAGGCAGCTTTCTCAATGTCCCAATATTAGTAAAGTCGTGGAGCTGGGATAGTTCACAACTACCACCCTGCCTGATATAACGGACTTGCTCAGCTGATCTTCCTGTGCTTTCGGCCCATGTTCTGCATCATGGTGATAGAGGCAATTATGCAAAACAGCCGCTGGTATAACAAACATATGAAAGGCTCCATCTGCTGCCTCTTTTCCACAGTGGTTCCTTCCCAGAGCTGCAACCCCTACACCCGGCCTCTCTGGGGACTGAAACTCTAAGAAGCCTGCATGGGCTCCTCTACCTCCCCATGTTAATTTTTTTTTTTTTTTTTTTTTTTTTTTGAGACAGAGTCTTGCTTGTTGCCCAGGCTAGAGTGAGTGCCGTGGCGTCAGCCTAGCTCACAGCAACCTCAAACTCCTGGGCTCAAGCAATCCTTCTGCCTCAGCCTCCCAAGTAGCTGGGACTACAGGCATGCGCCACCATGCCCAGCTAATTATATATATATATATATATTAGTTGGCCAATTAATTTCTTTCTATTTATAGTAGAGACGGGGTCTTGCTCTTGCTCAGGCTGGTTTCGAACTCCTGACCTCGAGCAATCCGCCCGCCTCGGCCTCCCAGAGTGCTAGGATTACAGGCTTGAGCCACCGCGCCCGGCCCCCATGTTAAATTAATTGTATTCTGGGAGAATGATCTAAAGTACACATAGCTCACAAGCTACTCAAATCAGCGCTGTGCCTGTCACATGATAGATGTTTAAATAAATTCTGGCTTCTTAAAGCAAATCCAGTTTGGAAAAACATTCACCCTATATAACACTCCAGCCAAGTAGTCACCACCTCATTCCTCATGCTACTGAGTGCTCGTAAGTGATGTGCTCCAAAAGTTGATATTTGTGGATTTGGGGAGCTTGGCAGTGATTGTCACAATAATAAAGATGATCAGTGCATTGGAAGTGAGAAAAGAACTAAAACAATGCCTAGTGGTGACTTGGAGAGTCTTTTTATGTTTGTTTTGTGATAAGAGGATGACGAATGGTTTCTTTCATCTCCACTGTGAAAAAAATAACTCACCAGAGAAATTGCAATATGAAAAATGTTGCAATATAAGAGAGATCTTTCTATTAGGGAAGGTTATTAAAAACTGCAATTGATAAATGTTGATAATGGAATCTCCTTTCTTGAATGAGTTTTAAAAATGGACGTCCACGTACCTGTGTACCTCAAAAGGGTGTTCTGTGGCATGGCCCAGAGGCAAATGACTTCCACTTATATTCTCTAAAGTCACTTCCATCTCTGCGAATCGAGAACACATAAAACATCCTTTTAAGATCACCTAAAAGGCTTTGATCAACTCCGCTCTCTCCTCAAAGGGCTTTCTCAACATCCCTGTTCACTGCTGACCTCGTACCATTTTAGCTGAATGTAGCATAAACTACAGGCTACTGTTTTACATAAAGCAAGAGAATAAGTTTCTGCTTTGACACATTATGCACATTATGTCAGATGAATATGGAATGCCTTTCAACCAAGGAGGAAGCAGGAATCTGAAAGATCAAACTAAGCCTGAATTGAAATCTTTGTGCATGAAACAGTTTAAGAGGTCAGTATCTGTACTCCCCACCAGCGTGCAAATATGGCAGCATTTATCCAGGCAGCATCTGTCAGCCTGCTTGATTGCTTTTAATAAGGCTTTTGTATTGATTGCATTGTACCCAGCTCAGTGATGCCATATCACCAAGCAGCAACAGCTTGCAGAAAAATCCAACCTTCTGTACTAAATTATTAGAGAGGAGAGGGAACACTGGCTTTTAACTTTCATTAACACTATTTAATCTCCATGGAGCGCAAAGCCAGGTTTTAGGAGGAAGCCACTTTCTTAAGAGAATCAGAAGAATCTTTAGCATATCCCCAGGCATATACCTGTGAACAGGTAGCTTTCAACTCTATATGGGCAGCTACAAGCCAACAGCCATTCACAGATAATACTGCAGAAGTGTACAGGAAGCCTTAATTCTCCTGTTGGAGTAAGTCATTGCTCATAGTCACAAATTGTATCTTTTCACTGACCAGAGTCGAATTGTGTGTTTATACTGGTGGTGGGGTTGTGATAGGGATGAGGTGGTTCACATATGGATTTGGTCTCTCGTGCTTTTTTTCTTTCTTTTTAATGCAATGATATCAAGTTATCAAGGATCACTCATTACATCACATAAATCAGTTTAGTTCAATTTACAATCATTGACTGATTACTTCCTAGCCACTGTCCTAAGTACTGCAGATATAACGACAAATAATACTTGAGCTCTGGCCTTCAGCAACTAAGGATCTAGGAGGGGAGACCTACATAGGAATAGATGCAAAACAATATCCCCAAGGCAATTTTATGCAGAAAGAGGAATGGTTACTTCTCACTTGGTGAGGAAGGGCTTTACTGGGAAATGATGCTTGAGCTAACTTTGTAAGATGATATGGAGTTTATCCAAGCAGAAGTAGGGCCATTTTCAAGAGAGTCTGGCAGTTTCTTACAAAATTAACATACTCTTACCATATGAGCCAGCAATACAGCTTCTTGCTATTTACCCAAAGGAGTTGAAAATTTGGTCCACACAAAAGCCTGCACATGGATATTTATAGCAGATAATCACAATTGCTGAAGCTTGGTGAAGAACCAAGGTGTCCTTCAGTAGGTGAACAGACAAACCGTGGTCATCCAGACAATGGAATATTACTCAGTGCTAGAAAGAAATGAGCTATCACAACATGAAAAGACATGGAGGAGCTTTAAATGCACACTACTAAGTGGAAGAAACCAAACTTAAAAGGCTGTACACTGTATGATTCCAATTGTAAGACATTTTGGAAAAGACAAAACTATGGAGCACAGAGGATGTTTAGAAACTACTCTATGATACTATATGATACTATAATGGTGGGTACATGTCTTTGTACATTTGTTCAAACCCATACCATGCACAACACCAAGAATGAACCCTAATGTAAACTTTGAGTGGATAATTACGTGTCAATGTAGGTTCATCAATTGTAAAAATGTTCTGCTCTGGTGGGGGGTGTTGATAATAGGGAGGCTGTGCAGGTGCAGGGGCAGGGAGTATATGGGAACTCTCTGTCCTTCCTCTCAATTTTGCTGCAAACCTAAAACTGCTCTAAAAATTGTCTTAAAGAAATAAAGCAGAAGAAAACAGGTGTCCCCAGCATGAAGGCTGATCTTCCTGGCTATTCTACGGAGGACAAAGGTGCAGCTCATGACTCTCCAATCTGGTGTTTGCCATAGTTCTCACATAAAATAAGCAAACGTATAGGGAAGCAGATCCCAAACAGAGCAGGAGTCTTACTAGCTCCTGGTGAGGATGCTAAGAGACTTTCAGCACCATTGCTTGGCCATCCGAACGACATGACTCTTTGCACCTAAAGCTACAGAGGTGCTTTCAGTGGCTGCTGTCTGGGCCCGGCTTGGGGACATGTGACACACAGGTTGGGGTAGCCTGTGCTGGGGGCCATCATTGTGCCACAGCTGCTAGCCAGGGGGAGTAACTCTTGCCATAAATGCAACCGGGATCTCCGCTATCACTGCTGCCACTCCGTGGGAGTGCCTCTCCTGAGAGGAAAGAGCAAGGCCTGCTCTTTCACAAGATCACAGATCCCAGCGGCCAGCAGTGGCTTTCACGAGGACATCCACACTTTGGCTTATAGTGGAGGCAGCAGTAGTGCCGAGCAGAGAGGCTAACAAAAGCAGATGCACCCCTCAAGAGGAAAATTATCATAGCATAAACACATACAGCCATGAAAGAGATATGGGATCTCAGAGAACATCATAGCGAGCAATGAAATTAAAGTTTGTCAAAATCACGACTGGTGTATTTCCATCAAAATGGTTAGCAACTGGGTCATGGGATGATTAAGCTCCATGTAGCAGTAATTCTTCACACAAGAATAATCAGACCAAGGCCATTTATCAAAGAAAGACAGCAGCTGGAATTCCACGACCGGGTTCTACAGCAAAGGTAGGGCTAGGTCTGATGGTGCCGGAAAGTTCCATGAGGAAGACACCCCGTGACGGTGGTTAAGAAAGACTTGATGAGAAAAGCTGACCCTGAGCTTCCCCCACCACTTTTAGCAAATCTTTTTCTAAGGCTTCCAAATAAGAACTTGACTTTTCTTTGGTAGCTTGACTTGTCTGATTGCCTTTGCTGGAGGCTGATTTTTCTTCACAGAAATCGCTACATGCTCTGTGGCCGCTGCTGATTGAGTGGCTGCTGAGCACCAGAAGGCAGGCCAGGCTAATCCCTGGTTCGGGCTGGCACTGCAGCCAGCTCCACCGGTGCCTTCCCTGCCTGCCGTCTGTCTCTAAGGTCCAGACGCACAGGAAACTCACCTCGGATGGTCAGGCTGTAGGACCGATGCAGAAGTGGTCACCTCTATCCGCTCATTCCTGGGAACAGCTGTTTTGTATCAGTATCTTTATAGTATGTTGGCGGCAGGCCATTTTGCACACACAGGATCTAGATGAAGCACCAGCAAGTAGGGCAAATCAGGGTTGTGTGTGTGTGTCAATGTGTGTGTGTGTGTGTGTGTGTGTGTGCTTGTGTGTGTGCACCCATGGAGGGGTTGGGGAGGTGTATGATGTGCTTTCAAACCCTGATTTAAAAACCAACAATCACCAGCCATGTGTTAGTAATTGTGGCTGGAGACACCAAAAGACAAATAAAATGATAACTCTCTGTCCCCATCCTGTTTTCGCTTGTTCTTGATTGGCTTTCACACTTTAAATATCTATCTAGATGGAGGGGGAGCCGAGCCATGTAAAATTCTGCGAGCTGTCTGTCCCCTGTGGCACGCAGGGTGGGGTGACTGTGATCTGCTGTTAGCAATGGCTGCTGCCTCACTGTTCCCATTACCAACCGTGGAGTTCTATTCCCTGGGGGTCGCATCGGTCCCTGGGAACGTAGGCACTTATGGAGGCCTTGATTCTCTGGGGCTGTCTCAAGAGCATGACAACAGTAATGCACTCAGCACCTTCTTAGTTGTCCCAAAGGAGAAATGGGCTTCCCTGTGTGCTTGCCTTACTTAGCACAGACTTGGTGGCACTTACGGCTCATTGCTTTCTCTAGCTTCGGAACTCTTTCCTTTTGTCACTGGCATTAACTTTTTGGATGGATGGACTTTAGAACCTTGAATCTCCCTTCTAACTTAAAGGCTGTGTAAAACTGTAGAATTCCAACATTAAAATCTCATCCTTTTATCTTTCCGTTTAAATCCCTGTTAAAATGCCAGGGAGTCGAAGAAGTTGACATTTAGACTGTCATTCAGAATGTAGAGAAATAGACCAGGGAGGACATGTGCCAGGAAAACAGGAAGGGCACAGGAGGACCCCAGTCCCAAGGAGGTGGGGGAGGGAGCGTGATCTGCAGGGAGAAGAGCGGCAGACAAAAAGCGAAGCTGGAAAGTTGGAAATGTTTTCAACTATTTCAAATTATGACTAAAAATTCCACTCCAAGCCATACAGTCATCGAACTGAGTTAGTGGAGGAGAAGTTGCTAGATGGAGTTAGGAAACGAATGGGAAACACAGTCTCTATTGGAACGAGGCTTGTAATTTAGTCAGAAGGAGAAAGCTTACATGCCTGAGTGAGCCAATTAGAGCACAATTAATGTTGAAGCCGGATGCTATTAGCTGCACGCGGGGAACAGCTGATAGCGTAAGAGTTGCTCTTAGCAGGATGAGCAAGCAATCTGGCTGAGGTAGAAGTGGAAGTCTTCACAGAGGAGAAGAAATGTCAACTGAACCTTCACCGGTGAGTAGGATTTGGGTTAGCTAAGAGTTTTTCACATGAGAGAATCAATGAGAGCAAAAGTATTCAACAGATACTTACTAAGTGCCAACTATGCCACAGGTACTATGTTGAGGTTAATACCACGCAAAGATGCAGAGGCCAGAGCCCTCCCATGCCAGAGGCTTAGGGCTTGGTAGGAAATAAGGAAAATGCAGAGTCTTTGTCCGAAGTGTGGAGGCAAGAGTGACTGCAGATGGGAATGTGTATCAGTCAGGGTTCTCCAGAGAAACAGAACCAGGAGAGAGAAAGAAAGAGAGAGATTTGAAAAAATGGCTCACATGTCTATAGGGGCTGGCACGTCCAGAATCTGCAGGGCCGCCTGGCAGACCGGAGACCCAAGGAAGAGGGGACATTGCAGCTCTGGTCCAAAGGCAGTCTGGAGGCAGGATAGCAACTTTCTCAGGGACCTCAGTCTTTTTTTCTTACGGCCTTCAACTGCTTGGGTGAGCTCACCCACGTTATGAAGGGTAACCGCTTTATTTAAAGTCTACTGATTTCAATGTTAATCACCTCTAAAAAAATACCTTCACAGTGACATTTAAACTAGTGTTTGACCAAACGCCTGGGTACCATGGCCTGGCCAAGTTGACACGTGAAATTAACCATCACAGGATGGATGTATGTAAGGGACATAGGTGGATGGTTGAGTGGTATGAAAGCCAGAGCAGGATGATTTTTGAGCATTCAACCAACAGGATGCTGTAGGAAGAATAGGCTAGGGGTGTATCTAGGAGTTTGGAGACACACTACGACCCTGTTATCTTTACCCCAAGGCATCCAATGGCAACTACCCCATATCACCTTGCGATTGCTGTGTGGTTGGCATTCCTCCTCCATGGAACCAATCCACGATTACTATGCCCTATCTGGAAAGCAGGAAGGCCCAAGTTTCTAGCTTTCTCATTGCTGCGATCAGACAGCACAAGATGCATCGGAAGCTATGTCATATTTCAAAAGGCCTGTATGAATAGAAAGGTTATTTAGTTTTCAACTTTGAAGTTCTTTAAAACAATTCATATTTTCTGTTTTAGGTCGAAATAAGTAATGACATCGACTCCGAAATTCGGCTGCTGAACTTGACTTAGGGAGCAAAGCACCACTGACAGCGCCTCCGTGGATCCGACATGCCTCTTGTTCCTTCCAGAGGTCCGGCTGTGCCTCCCTGCTTTCCCACGGACCATGGAGTTATTTGGTCACAGCCTGTGTAATTATTAGCATTGTTCACTAGATGAGTTCTAGGTGCTTGGGTGGATTTTTTTTTTAGTCATTTTCTTCTTATATAAACACTTGTAAAAAAGAATGGTTTTTAGTTTTCTAACAATATTTAATGTGAGGCATGCAAAAATGAAGAAAAAAATTCTGTGAAAACCTTCTAGGGTCAATTCTATGAAATATCAGTATGTGTGGTTGAGATGTTAAGTCAGTACTGCTGACTGCTGAAGGTGGTCTAGGCCTGATGCATTTGCCTCGGCAGACATCATCTGTGGCTGTCGGACACAAAGGCAGACTCTGTGACAACTGATAAATGAGTACAAATAATGGATCCAACTTTCAGACTGAGTATGGATCATTTTTCAACACCGCAAGATAAAACATAGAGTCCTTCTTTGCTTTTGACTTCTCAAAACCCAGGACAATGTTATGGCAATCTAAATTTTTAGATTTGTGCATGATATCTCATTCTTCTTGTATTCTGAAATATATATATGTGTGTGTGTATATATATACACACACATATATATATAATGGGTACATGGAAGAGTCAAACGATTAGTAGAACCCTTTTCCCCTTAGGAGGGAATGTGGGTGTCTCCGAGGTCCATATTTTCTACTCTTCATCCCACTCCTGACACTGGTGTCAGATCTATACATACAGTTCCCATGAGCTCATAGGATAGAAATCACAACCACAGGTCTACAATCAGGAATTTGCTCTTAGGATATCCAAAAGGAGTGTGAAAATATGATGGGATTCTCTATAAATACTTCTAAAGAAGATATTCATGTTTGAACAACACCAACTTTTTTTTCTCCTACCCCATCTCAATAACCAAGAAAATACAATTTTCTGTGGAAAAAAGGACTGTCTTGAAAACACATCACGGTTGTTTTTTTTTTTTCAATTGGAATAAAATTTACATACGGTGAAATGCACGAATCTTAAAGGCACAATATGATTAGTTTTGAAAAATGTACACACCCATGTAAGCAAGGCCTCAATCAAAATGCACATTTCCATTACTTTAGAAAATTCCCTCATGCCCCCTTTCAATCAGTTCCCACATTCTCACAGACAACCACTGTGCTAAGCTTTATCAGCACGATTAATTTTGTCTGTTCTCAATATAAAGCATGTACTCTTTTTACATCATCTTTTCCATATTTGTCAATCGCTGTTTTCTACATGAAAATAAGTTTTGCTTACTTTGTTTAGCAGCCAAAGTGCACCATTTAGGACAGAGGATGTTAATTTGGTCTATGAATCTCTAAGAAGTCAGTCTAGACACCACCTAAAATTGTTATAAATTTTTGTATGTGTGTAAATGTCCTTCCCCCAGCCCCTACTTCTTCTTTTGAAGCCCATAGATTTCATGTTTAAAAATCAGAACTTGCTGCAACAAAATTTGCCCTGGTTCCTCCAAGTTCATGATAAGCCCAGTGGGCTTTCTGGAGGCCTATTTTACGTGCTAGCCTGTGGGTCCGCTCATACTCACTAACCTCCATCCCTTTTCATCCTACTGAATAAACCCAATTTCAAATGAAGAAAAAATAGCAGGGCCCTTGGAAATGGTGGAATCCAGGCCACTGCTCTGCAGCTGAGGGACCTGAAGCCTGGAGGATTTAGTGACCTTGTCCAGGGCCCTGCATCTGTACAGAGGGGCAAGAGCCACGGCCAGAGGACAGAGAACAGGGAGGGCAAAAGTTGGGGTTTGGGCCCCAACCCACCACCGTGGCCTTGTGTTTCACATCTCAGCACTGAAGCTTTCCTCATCTATGAAGTGCAACTATGATCCCTAACTCCCAAGGATGAGGTGAGGATTAGATGAAAAATTAAAAAAAAAAAAACAAACTCTGTAAACTGTGAAGCACTCCATAATTAAGAGAGGCAGTTATTATTAATAATGTCGGAACAGTAAGTGGGACCCTGTCTGGAGCTCTTGCCACCCACTCAAGAGCTATGAAAAGCCCACAGAAACAACAGACTCCTGTTTCTTAAAAAGTGGTTGAAGAAAATTGGCCATGTTTAAGCAACTGGAAATAATGCAGACTAAAAAATGCATTTTTAATTAAAAAATACCTTTTATATTCAAATTCCAAAACTAATACATATCGCTATTATTGTTGTTGTTAAAAAAGCTAAATAATATTAAAAATGTAGAAAATCAGTAAGACAGAAGGATAAAGTTAATATTCAGATGTTTAAAATTATTTCATTATCCTCACACACACACACACACACAAGTAATAGCATACTTCACATTTCACAAAATAATACAATGGTAACTTTTGTTCTTGTTTTATCTTCCTGTGAATTTGTACACACTTCTAGGATGCATTACAGAGCCCTAAGCTTTGTCTAAACGCAGATAGCAGGTTTGAGGAGGAAATCCTTACATTAGCGATTTTTCTGTGAATATTCAGTGTAGATAGGCAACTACTTAAGACGGTATATGTGTTTTTATTTTTAATCTTTTTTCTCGTAAGTGATGAAGTTATAACTGTTTCAATTTCCAACCCTAGCAATCTATAATGATTGTTCTAAAGTTCTGGAAAACTGACCACTCATCAGAAACAGGTTAGATTCAACTCCCACCTCCTTTCCTGCTCTCTTTTCTTCTCCCTGCATCTCATCTTTCTGGCTACTCTTTAGAGGCTTTGCTTACTTAAGACAAGTGGATTAAAAGAAGTGTAGAATTGTGCGACAACACTTGGCAGTTACCCATTAATCTGGATAATTCCAGCATGACACCATCACGGTTGCTGCTCTATAGGAGTGAGCATTTCCAGTTCTTGCTTTTGCCTGCTTGTCTAGAGAACCCAGTCTGCACTGTGCATGTCCAGGGTTTTCAACAAAGACATGTTCACTGTGTATACCATATATTCTTGCCAAATCTGGCTTCTCTATATGCAATTGTGTGTCTGGTCAGTGCAAGGGAAAATGAATGCATCCCTAGCCTGAATTCATTTACCAGAGTCTTACCATCTTGAGAGAGAGTGCAGCTCCAGGTTAAGAGCTCTCCTCAGAACTGATCTTGGTGAAAGTGAAGATAGGATATCCACTGTCCTTTAGCCTCTAACACTGACTTGCACCGTAGAATGGAAAATTGAAAGCCAGTGTTCCTGTTTGAGCCACCTTAGCATTGACTCTTATAAGCCTTGGACAAACCTTCCGCAGGCCGTGCCTTCTATCTTGTGTAAATGACTCACCCTTTCTTAAGTGTCTTTGACTGACATTGTGTGTCACCACTAGCAGCTGGGATGCTGTTCAGCTTAGCTTTTATTTATTTGAGCTTCTAGTCATGTTTCAAAGCCAGCCAAAGTTAAGCAAGAGAATTACAGGGAGGGTTAGAGAATTACCAAAGGTCAGAAAATGTCTTAGGGTGTGGAACAGTCCACATCAGAGAAATCTCAAATGTCTCTTAGGAAAAATCTCTAAACAACGAGTATGTTGCCAAGTATCTTACCCTTCTGCCTGCCACATAATGTGAGGGTACGTGTCCCTCAAATGAGAATCCACATTCATACCACTTTAAATCTGGAAGGTAGCTGGCTCATTTATTTTAAAGACAACTAGACAACTTGCCCTAGCAAAATATTGACTTCTTTGCTTTTTCCTTCAGAAAAAATAAATCCTGCTATTCCTATAGACCTAAATAAGGGAGGCAGCTAGCATCAAGAAACTGGATCTAACAAAATATGACAAGGCTGCCATCTGTTTCACTCAATGAAGGAGTCACTCCTGTTTGAGAGGAAGTTGTCTTCATTAGAATGAACTAAAATGTACATTGCAAAGCTGAAGAGAAGCATCATAACACTTTATTAAATTAAAAATCAAAACCCACAATTGCTCTTTTAAATATTTGCAAATTAGAAAGGAATCTTGCCAAGAATAAACAGATCATCATTTTATACCTAGTTAAGAAATTCATGGTGTCCTAAAATATAGACTGTTTTGGCTGATTGTTTTTTTAAAGCAAATATTCACTTACCATTTCTGAGTTGCTTTAGTATGTGAGTAGGAGAAATTTTATATTTGATTAGAATTCAAATGTTCTATTAATAATTTGACACTTTCACCCAAGGAGCTTTCTTTCAAGGGATAGCTGAATTAAGTAGGAAAAAATACAAATAATTGATCTTTTAAAACTTAGAAACTTTTGATGTCTGGGAATTTTTAAATATTTCCTTCTTTTCCTTCTAATTTAAGAGTGATCTGTAACCTTTGTTTGATAGAAGGTCTGTTGAAGTGTCTAAGAGTCATGTTCAAATATTGGTGATAAGTAGTTCCACAACTTAAGAATGTTATGCCCAAAAGTAGAATGATGGAGGAAATTACTCCTCATGTAAATGCATGGCATACAGTGTAGAAAGGAAGCTGGTGTATTTTAAATATTAGAAGAATATATCTATTAATAAAGAATTCTCAAAAATGGAATTATCAAAAAATTCAAAATTTGTAAGTAGCATTTTTTTTCTGCCTAAAAAAGCTTAGTTTCTTTATCGAAGACCAAGAAAAAAGTGCCATTTCTTGAAGATTGATAAAGCCTCTTAATATTGGTATTTGTAGAAAATCTAGTGTCAGGTGAAAATCGAATCATCTTCCTTGAATTTACATTCATGTAAAGACCAAGAATCATGTTGAATGTGAAACATTTAAAAAAGTGAAATACTTGAAGAATATAAAACATACTTTGGCTTGAACTTGAGAGCTAAATTAAGTAAAAAGAAGAAAAGAATAGAAGGTAGAAAGGAAGGAGAGGGAGGGAAGATGAGATAAAAGAAAGGGAAAGAAAAGGAGTGAAGAGGGAGACAGGAAGGAAGAATTCAAAATTAAAAGTCTACTTAATTTGGATTTGAGCAGCGTCAATCCTTAACTCAGAGTTTTGTTCTTGTTTCTTTGATTGACTGAAATCATTGAATTACTTTTCCATTTAAGGCATGTTTTCCTTTCCTCTTCCAAGTCGCTAAGAAATAGTTTGAAGAAACGAATAATCTGTGTAGTTCTTTTTGCATTTGCTTTGTCAAACAACCTTGTCAGTCTGGGAACATGTCAGAAGGTGTGCACACTACTTCTGCTTACGTCTCATTGGCCAAAACTTGGTTCCTCCCAAACTTTGCTGCAAAGAAAGCTGGGAATTGTAGTTTTTTATTCTTAATGACCTGTGCCCATCTAAAAATCAGGGGCTTCATTTCTTCGTAAGAAAGAGAAATATGTATAGAAGAATGCCTAGCTGTCTCTGCCACACAGTTCAAACTAATTGATATGATTTCTTGGGATAGTGTTTTTATGTGTAGTACTTTAATTATAACACAGTATAGAAAAATATACATACACGCTTCAGTACTGTGAGGAATCATTACATCTGTGAAATAAGAATTTTTGCCTCACTTGTTTCTTTATCTGGTCTTTGTGGTTAGAAAGAAAGAAAAATGAATCTGCAGCACAAGATGGTTCTGTGTTTCCCATAATTCTGCAGAGTGTAGGTTGCCTTTTCTTTTCTGGGAATTGAATCTAAATTTCAAGAGCTGATCTGATTTATTGCTTGGTCCTCACTGTCTTGCTACAATAATAAATTACTTCTTTTATGGTCATAACACTTAAACTATTTTATTTTGGTAGGACCTTCTCTTCTGAAATATCATTTTATAGTCATTCAACTTGACAAACACATAATGGACCTCAGTGCTGAAAAAGGTGGGGCAGGATGGATAAGTGAGAAGGATTTGATCTTTCCTTTTCTGTTATTGTCTCTCCATAAAAGTTGAGCCTGTTTTTACCTTCATCTATTTTTCTTCAAGAACGTAATATTGGCTAGAGTAGAATGAGTATTTAAATTCTCTAAGAAAAAATATAATTGGGGAAAAAGTATAAAATTTTTTGGTAACTATATTTTATTATATACTCTTCCTAGGCTTGTTTTGTGTGTGTGTTTGTGTGTATATGCACGAGAGAGAAAGAGAGAGACAGAAGCAGAGAAACAGAGATATCTTTAGGTACCACTTATTAAACAATATCCCACAAAGTTATTTCGGTCACTGAAAAATACTGGTTACGTTTTCCTAATACCTTGTGCCTGCAAATCTGGCAGTGACCACTGGTGATTTAAACAAGATTGGGTGATTTATTCATGTTGTACATGCACATCTGCACACAAACTTCAACAGTTGAGTATACCATTTTCTAAACAATCACATTGTTAAAATGTGCCATGTGACCCACTTCCTTAGATGATAAATAGAAAATGATTATTTTAGGACATGAAAGTTAAAAGAGATAAGATGTCTACTACAATATGCTGTTTCTCTATAAGATAAAATGTTAGCATTGAAAAGGACCCCAGCAATTCCATTTGCCCAGTTTACAGATGAGGAGACTGAGGCTGATAGTTGCAGTGGCTTTTGCCCCATGTCCCATCAGGGCTGCTATGAAAGTTCTCGGTCCAGTCTTCTTTCCTCTACATTTGGTGACCATCACCTGTAACAAGTCCTGACTAACCCAGGCCTTTGCTGCTGACCCCACCATGATGCCTGTTTTGCCAGGGCCTGCTGTGGCCCCGGTTGTCAAGGCTGCAGGACAGCCATAGAAAGCCACCTGCTGTTGGCTCACTGCCTCTTTTCCTTCTGCTCCCTTGTGAGAATCAGAAAGTCACCTTCCAGAGGGCCTTTGGCTCTTGTCTTGTCTTTTCTTTGCTGTTTTTCATGTTTGCTTTTGTCTTCTCAAGGCAAATAAGAAATTTCAGACCTCAGATCACTATTCTTTGCTTACCGAAAGACAGAACAGCTCAGTCCCAACTGCCACCTTCCTCTTTACTCTTGGTTTAAACACACTGACACGGGCCCTAAACAAGCTCCTGATGTTTTTTCACTAACCAGCATGAAGATAGCTTACTTTTAACGGCTGAATGTCAGTCCCTTCTAAAAATTGTGTTCCTGAGGAAGTTATTTTGCAAATGAATTGCTTAAAGTCACTTTTTAACTGCCTTATGTAGCTTCATTTCTTTTATGCCTCTTTTTAAAGGGGATTACTGTCTTCTCTTTCTGGCTTCTTAAATCAATTTTAAACCTTAAATAGCAGTTGTTGAATGAATTTTTACAAAATAGTTTACTGAGATCACATATCTAATATGAAACCAAGAGGCTAATCATTGCAATTATTCCCACTGAATTCATATAATGATACTACAAATAAGAGCATTATGTATGTAAATGTTAATTAGCTTTCTGGTTCCTTCATCATAACTTGCACATTATGTTATGTAGTCTTTCTTTGCATTGTCTAGGGTTTTTGTTATTATAAACCATCATATTTAACCCAATTAATGAATTTATTAATATTTATTTATGTTCTTCTATAGCTTTTAATTTTTGTCATGTCTCTAAACAAGCAAAATTGTTCTCTGTGCATGACATTTTTAGGCAAAATATAATGTATGGAGCACCAAATTAAATATCTTTTCAGAATAGCATTTGGGGCAATTCATGTGGCATACTTAACTTGTTTCTATAGGACAAGCAAAGCTTACTAATTCCATTTATTATTTTTAAAGCACTTGTTTAGTGTGATGGACCTTAAAAAATCAGTTGATTGGTGTTAGACTTTTTAACATCTCAGAGAAAGGCCGTTGATAATGGAAGCCAAATTATCTAGAATTCGCCCAGAAGTCGAGATCCCTTGGCCCTCTGTAAGGTTCTCTTTGTGCTCCTAAGCCTGCAAAGTCTTTGATGTCTCTGAGCTCTGGTTACATTGGTCGCATTAACCTTTGTCAAAAAGGAAGCTTGAGTAGTGGTTTCAGGGTAGGGTTGAGAAGACAAACTCCTGGGCCTCTTCTTCTTTCCTTGTTTGTTATAGGGCTCATGGCCACCAAACTTCCTTGACTTTATTCTGCCCAAGCTGCTCTTTTCCATATCTATAAATATGTTGCCACATAATAATTACAGGCTTTAAGAAAAATGGAGAGTGTTTATTAAAGTTTCCTTGCAAATCTATGAGGTCATATGACAGATGCTGCTGGAAGGCCAGTCTTATTGGCATCAGTGATAATTGTAATAAGAATATGTCTAATTTTCTTTGAAAGACGTAGATATTCCATTTTTCATCCTGTCTAATTCAAAGGAAATTTGGGTGTTAACACTTCAAAATACTTTTACGTCTGTAGGGAGTAATCTGAAGTGAAAAGAATTAATATCCACATCAGTTCCTAAAGCAAAATGCCTGACACAGAATAACAAAGCTATTTCTCATCCTATGGTGATAACTTACAGGTGAGCACTCCCACCGAGAACTTCTGATCTGAAAACACTAAGGACTTTCTGCCATTGGAGGTGAAACAAGACAAAAATGGTCTTCTCAGTTGTGCTTACTTTTCAAATATTTCTGAGACCTCATACATAACAAGAACTCTGCTACATGGCAACTCTCATCTATCCTGAAGATAGATTTCTGTTTCTGCGAACCAGAAAACAAACAAAAAAAGGTCTCTGACTATCCCAATAGATTTTATAAAAGTCCATACTCTTAAACTCTTGAATTTTATTCATAGGAAAGTTCTGCAATCCTTTGTTTAAGTCCTGGCTACTCTGAACTGATACAAAATTCTAGTTATCTTAATGAAATAATTTTCAGGCACATAACAGATTAGAAGCAGAAAATGAGAAAAGTAGATATTATATAAAATAGCAGAACCATTGACAGTAATTAAACACACTATCTCTAACTAAAAGAACAGAGATAGAAAACTAATATAAAAATCTAAACCACAGTTATATGAAGATAATTAAAGTAAGAGCCTGTGGCCAATGCTGACTGTATGGCTTCACAAAACAGAATTTTATTCATATCATGATTAATTCAGATTATCAATAAAAAATATTATTTGTGTGAACTAAGAATAAGAACCCCTTTCTAAAGATAGTTTCCTTTTATCTGTCCTAAAATTCTATTAATTAATGACTTTTATCTAAATTAGATGCTTTACTTTCACCTGCTGGTAAATTTTTTCTGATAACCATACAGATATTCAGTGTCTACAGTTTGAACAGGCACCCTTTCAATGTGGCATAGCTATTTCCTGCAGAACCTACACACACCAGTATGTGGTGGCATTGGTCATCACAGTTTTCTTAAATAATTAGGTTGATGTAAATCACATGTTAGAAGCCTCTTCTTTAAAAATGGTTCAAAGGGCAAAGCATCAGTAACACCACAGACATCTATCATGCATGTTCTGAATAGGCAGTGTGAGAAGCTATTTCTGGGGGAGAAGAATGAATAGGTTTTCAAGATTGTGGGCCTTGACATTAGTTCTCTGGAATTTTCCCGTTTGATAAATTTTCCTCCACCTGGAAGTTGCCAAAGTGTCTCTTCCAGCAGAATGCCCTGATTCTTTTCAGGTGCAAAGACATCAAAGTCCTAGGATATTTCACAGCAAAGGGAAGTGTTTACAGAAAGCATGGGTGTGGCATGCTTTCTCAGCGGGAAGTAGTCATTCTCCACAAGATCTCGCCTACATTCAAAATAAGCTTGCTTCTTCTTGGCACGTTCTTGGTCTGTCAGCCCTCTGTAAAAGGAAATTTCTCTGTTGATATTAGCAGCTTATATGAAACCGAGACATGATTTTTCCTCATTCGTGAATAAGACTGATTTGCTCTCTGGTGTGTTAAACTGGCAATAACCAGAAGATACTACTGATCTAGAAGTTTCACTGCAGGTAGCTACCATACTAGCATCTGATAAGCCGTCTACATGGGCGAGACAAGATTAGATGACTTTCTTCAAGCCATACAATGTACCGTATCCACTGGCGGCAACTTATGGCTGCTGCTTCCTTCTTTCGAAACACCCCTACCGTGCACTTAGTATGTGAGAGGTACTGTGGGGGCACTAGAGATACAAAGCAAAATAAGAACAGACAGTCTGCCCACAGGGGGCGCAGAGCCTAGAGGTGCTGGTGCAATAACCCTTAAGGCCCTGAGCAAATGCCTGATCTGCACGAGCTCCGATTAGAGGTGCCAGGGTCACCACCTAAATAAAAACAAGAACAAAGACTATATGATTCTCTCAATAGATGCAGAAAAAGCATTTGACAAAGTCCAACACACCTTTATGATAAAAACTCTTAACAAAATAGGCATAGGCAGTTCATACCTCAAAATTATCAAGTCCATTTATGACAAACCCACGGCCAATATCATACTGAATGGGGAAAAATTGAAACCACTCCCACTTCGAACTGGAACTAGACAACGATGCCCACTGTCTCCTCTTCTATTCAACATAGTGCTCGAAGTCCTAGCCATAGCACTCAGGCAAGAGAGGGGTATTAAGGGCATCCAAGTGGGGGCAGATGAGATCAAACTCTCACTCTTCACAGATGATATAATATTATATCTAGAAAACCCCATGGATTCATCCAAGAGGCTCCTAGATTTGATAAATGAATTCAGTAAAGTCTCAGGTTACAAAAATCAATATACACAAATCAGAGGCATTCACATACGCCAATAACAGTCAAGCCGAAACTCAAATCAAAAACGCAATAGAGGTGCCAGGGCTTTCCTTCCAGATTCTGAGCCCCACCCATCCCAAGAGGAAGGAGGGGCTATTTGCAACGTTCCTCTGTCTCCCAACCAACACCTGTTCACTCTATGACACTAAGGAGCCACTAAACCCTAGACGTCCCCATGCATCTGGGCAGATGCGTGCCACAGTTTTTGTTGTGACGCTATATAAAAGAGCAAATGGACAGACAAAATAAGTGCCCTATTGCTCAGGATCTGAGTAACAGATCCGAGAACTCCAGTAGCCCATTTTAAACAAACCAAAGCAAGTCTGAAAGACCTCTTGGGTTGCATTCAAGACAGCAAGTCTACAATAGGGCTGCTATCTGCTTCAGTGGGACCAATAGACATTTGCTTGTTACCTCTGTAGTGCCACAGGGACGACTTTGATCAGTTAGTGTTTAAACAAAACCACACAGAACAGGTAACTAAAAGTAAGGGAGCTTGCTAAAGGAGGAAAAGCAATGCCATGTAACTACGGCATAATTGCAGGTAAACCCATAATTGTTTATTAATGTGTCGGAAAAACTGGATATCATTGTTTTTATTATTATCAAAAGTGCAATAGTAATTTTTAAATGATGAGAATCACTCTAAGCCTCTTTACGTTGCTGTGTCCGACGGAATGAAAGCGAGTTTGCTCTCATGTTTGTAATGCCAACTCTGCCATCTTATGGAAAATACTGGAAGTACCAAAAGCATGTCATTATATTTCAAAGGCAAGGATTGCTGGTAAGAAGACAGAGCGACAAGAACATTATACCTTTTGTCTATTTCTACATGTTTCTAACTTTTAACATTTTTTACCAGCAGAAATCATTTATTGAACAATCTTTCAACCTTCAACCTTAGATTGCTTGCCTACCAAGATGTCTCTCCACATCGACACTGGAACTCGATGTAAAAATCTTGAATGATATTTTGTACCAATATGAATTTCTACTGTCCCATAACACTGTGTAGTGACTTCACTGTATATTAACTTCTTTTCTACAGACTTTTGAGCTACCAGATAAATTAATTGACAAAGTAAAATCCTGTCATGAAAGTATCCCATATGATGTTGGTAGCCTATGAAAAAAATGAATGTCTTTTTTCTTACACACACTGGTAACAAGACTTGTTTTCACAATTACTTTTTACGTTTTTTGTGTGTATAATACCTGTACCTTATGCTCATATTCTAAAGTGACCAAAAAGTGTTATTTAATAGAAACTACATACATTTTTTATGTCTCTCCGAACCCTTTGATTCTGGGTAAATTTACAATAAGTTAGCAGTAATAGACTATTCTTTTCGACTATGAATAAAAATGTACATTGAAGTAGACGACGACTACTGCTTTTGCTGTGTTTTTCCTCATTATAGTATGTATCTATCACAGTGCACTTGGAACAGACATGCGTCTCAAATGTCCTTGCTTTCTTCAGGTTTCAGGGGGTTACCCCCTATTTCATTCACCAATAAAAGTCTCAGACTATATGTCCCTCTGCCAAGAATTTCCGAGCACCCTGGAGAATGTCCAGATGCTCTGAGATTGCACCTGGGGACCTTGCCATGGCTCACTGCAGACAGCTGCTCTGGTGTCTCTGCCGCGCCTGGGACTGTCCTAGCCACCTCTGGCCACTGCGGCTTGCTCCAGGCTGCCACACTCCAAAGGAGGAGCGCTCTTTTGATTTCCCAAGCAAAGCTGAAACAAACCTTTGTAACTAACAAATTTTACTGCAGTTGGATTGATAAATATGGGTATTATACCACAGAAAAGGAAGCCTACAGTAGGTCTCGGGCACCGGGGAGCCTAGTCACTCTGCATTCACCTCCCCAGACCGGTCTCCCCCAGCTCCTCCTCTCTCCTTGCACGCCTGCCCCCCATCTGCTTCCTCACTTGTGGTTTCTTCACAGGCTCCTGGTCAGGTCGCCAGGTCCACCCCCACGCAATCAGGAAGTAAAATCCTCTTAACATCAGAGTACCGTAATCTCCACAGAGAGTATTCAAGAGAATACTGTGTTGTTTACATTGTTTAATAGAACATTTAACATCTGCCCTGAACCATCTGCCCTGGGAGTCCATCCCAAGATAGGGCTTTCTCAAAAACAGTGAGTGAAATTCGTCTTGAAGCAATTCCTGGCACCTCATGGTGAGGTCATCGCAGAGAAAAAAAAAAAACGTTCGTGTGGCGGGGGTATTAAGGTATATGAGAACTCTAGGTACCACTTTTGCAATGTTTGTGTAATTCTAAAACTACATTTATTAAAAGAAGAGGAGGCTTGCTTCAATGACATCTCCCAGATTCTACCCTTAGAGATGAAAGCACAACATCAAAAATTATAAATGTTTTGCCCTGTTTCCATTTGTCAAAGATTGAAATATAGTCTTGTTTCAAGCACCTATCTACTTAAGAGCAAAATAAAAAGAAAAAAATTAAATTGCTGATAAAAGCATGAACTGTATTTTGAAAGAAAGAAAAAAGTTTAAATTGCTAATATTGCTGCCTTTTCCCTTGGATGGACATCAGAATTGCCATGCCCAGTTGGACAAGTGGAAATGATAGTAGATGTTCCTGTAATCTAATCGTGGCTATGAATTTACACTGCAGACAAGCATACATTCTTTTCCTGCTCTTCTGTTCTTTACCTGTGTCAAAATAATTTAAACTTTGTCATCTCTTAGCACCTCCTCTCCAACCCCACTGCCGCTGCATTAGTTGGCTCTCACTATCCCTTAATTAAATCTCCTCCTACTTGCAGCTCAGCCCCTCCATGTTCCCACCAAAACTCTGCTTTCAATACTATATTTCTAAAACAACAAATAGGAGCTTTGTTTTATCTCCCTGCTTAAAACCTTGAAATAGAATAAAGAATCAGACCCAAACTTCTCATCCTGACATATATGCTCTTCCATTAACTTCACTCAGATTATCAGCTCTGTCTCTCGCTACTCCCATTTTCACACCCTGGATGTCCCTTTCTTACTCCTGTTGAAACATTGCCCCTGCTCTTTCATCCTTGTATGATTTGGGAGCTCTTTACATATTAATATAATGTGTACATCATCTTTAATGCTAGATATGTTTTCTCATTCTTCAAGGCTCAAGTCCAATTGTGTCCCATTAAAAAAAATCACTCAATATATGATTATTAAGCATTTATTATGATGATTCTACTAGAATTGGTCTGTCTACACTCTAGGGACGTTAGCATGACTTACATTACTTCACATTGAACCCTAACTACACCTATGACATCATGAGCTCCCTGAGTGCTTTGTAAACAGGAATCACATTAGCTTTTATGGCAATCATACCACCCTGTTCATTCCCATAAAGTCCTCCATAACCTAGGGCCATAAGGTTATCATCCACTGCCCCACCTTTACCCCCACCAAATGCACTGTTTAGTAAAAATTCCCCATCTGGCACCTGTTTAATGGGTTTATTAAAGTCTATTTCAGGCACTTATATTGACTCTTATTAAACTTAATTTTGTTAGATTCAGCCAGTCATGTCAATCTGATGATGTCATTTTTAATTTGATTTTTTAAAAACCAGCTTAGTGATTATTCTTCTCAGACTCATGTGATCTACAGGAGTGCAAACATGTTTTTATCCAGAAGCTACAATTTACTGAATAGGGCAAGAGTTAGTAAGTGATTATTGCCAAATCGTCACATTTTTCACATTAATCGGCCCCCAAATGCTTCCTTAGAATTGGGATGATACACTACTTTAGGTAGGGTGCCATTCTAAACCCCAGATTCCACAATTTCCTAGTCTCTCTGGAGCAATCTAATGTATTCATTTTGTGAAAAAGAAATAGTTTTTCTGACCTGAGGTGTTCTTTAAGAATTCATATTGTTTCATAAAGATCATCACTGGTTTTTATAAGATGTTATAAATTATACCATGCATCTTACCTGGAATTTCCACTAAATTTACCAATTTATGACTTGTGAAATCTACTTACATCCACTTTTTGAAAATTTTCATGTGGATTGCCCATTTTCAGTCTTGTGGCACCTCTTTCTTCTTCTAGGATCCTCAAAGTTCTCAAAAACCAATGATCTTACATGAAGTGTTTTTGGTTTTAGGGGTTTGGGGGTCTTGCTCTGTTTCCCAGGCTGGAATGCAGTGGCATGATCATAGCTCACTACAGCCTTGAACTCCTGGGCCCAAGCGATCCTCCCACTTCTACCTCCTGAGTAGCTGGGACTATAAGCACGCATCAGCATGCCCTGCTCTTTTTTGTTGTTTTAATTTTTTTGTACAGATGGGATCTTTCTATGTTGTCCAAGATAGTTTTGAATTTCTGGGCTCAAGTAATCCTCCCACCTCGACCTCTCAAAGTGCTAAGATTATAGGTGTGAGCCAGCACACCTAGCCTCTCACCTGCATTTTTATTTATTCAATCTTTCAGCAAGTAGTTATTGAACCTCTTATATGCCAGGCACTGCAGTGGGCTCTGGAGCTCACCTTGAGTTCTCATTACACATTGAGGGACCAGCTCCATCTTTTCTTTTCTCAATGTAAACTTGGAGCAAACCGGTAAATGCATTAAAATAAATTCATATTATGATAAGTGCCATGGAAAAATTAACAGAAGTCAGCACCAGAAAGAATTTTTTTTTAAAAAATGTAACAGAACAATGTGATAGAGAGGAAATGGATGTGGAATTATGGGGCCCTACCTTCTCTAGAGTGGCCAGATAACACCTGTCTGAAGAAGCGGCATCTAGGCTGAGACCTGACGGAGGAGTCAGTGATGCAAAGAACCTCGGGAGATGCCTTTCAATCTGAGAGAGGAACAAGCACAAAGACTATGAGATGGGAAACAGGTGGACACATTCGGGGAACTGAAAGGACCCTCCATGGTGGGACACAAGGATTTCAGGAGAAAGGTTGGAGAAGAAGTTGGATGTGTGGGAGGTAGGAAGTAGCCAGACCATTCAAAGCCTTGTAGATCAAGGTGAAAAGTTGAGGTTCTCTTCAACAGGAAACTGCTGGAGGGTGTCAGGTCTTGAGCTGCAGTGGGGAAGTCTAATCACTTCGGTGCCACTTCTTTGGGGAACAAACACCAGCAAATACTAGGAACTGCATGTATCTTTAAAAACAAGAAATTAGCAGCACAATTCATAATTGCAAGGCTGTGGAAACAGCCCAAGTGCCCATCAATCCAAGAATAGATTAATAAAATGTGGTATATGTATATCATGGAGTACTATTCAGCTCTAAGAAATGACGGTGATATAGCACATCTCATATTTTCCTGGTTAGAGCTGGAACCCATACTACTAAGTGAAGTATCCCAAGAATGGAAAAACAAGCACCACATATACTCACCAGCAAACTGGTATTAACTGAGCAGCACCTAAGTGGACACATAGGTACTACAATAATAGGGTACTGGACACGTGGGAGGAGAGAGGGGGCGGGTATATACATACATAATGAGTGAGATGTGCACCATCTGGGGGATGGTCATGCTGGAGACTCAGACTTGTGGGGGGAGGGGGGAAGGGCATTTACTGAAACCTTAAAATCTGTACCCCCATAACATGCCGAAATAAAAAAATAATAATTAAAAAAAGTAAAATAAAATAAAAACCAGAATTATTGGCAAAGAACAAGGGTATTGCACTTTTCTTCTACTTAAGCAGAAATTAAATTTAATGTCCTCCCTCCCATCTTTTGCCATCTTAATCCTTTGAGAATACACAGATACCAAGGCAGAGCGAAGAATGTGCTTGTTCAGCTCACTGTGACACATAATAATCTGACATTAGTCAATATGTTGGAATTGGAAATTCAATCACAAAAGACATTTCTGCTTCCAGATTATGTAGAAATGGACTTCATTAAGTTTGCTTTCAAAGACTGTTTTTCCCAAAGGCTGATGCCTCCTTAAATGGCTACATTAAAGGGCCCTAATGAAGACTTACATGAGCTGAAATATCAGCACTAATGGTGCCTGATTCTGTCTTTGTCAGTTTGGTGATGAGAAGTAAAAGAAGACTGGGTATCTCCAGTTAATGCAATCCTTTTAGAGCTCTTTAATTGAACGAGTCTTCAAGGGACAAAGTGTCCTGGGGAATAAAAACCAGCTAAAGCAATTTCCTTGGGTTGTATTGGGACAGAGCAAACATCTTCAGAGGAAGGAGGGGTCAATAGCCAGCGTTAAGGTGCCAGTTAGAGCCACGTTCCATCCCCACCGCTGTCCCCTCTCCCATCTCTTCTCTTCTCTTTTCTTTGCTACCTTTCCTTCCTCCTAATCTTTCTGCACTCTTGGAGATGTTCCTCTCCACGTTATTTTCATCCACCACTCACTCTTTTCATATTTTGAGTCGGTGAAGTGTCTCAGAGCCTGAGTGTCCTCGTCTATAAAGGTAGGCTGGCATCTGTCCTATTTGATTGCTAAGTGAGACAACACGTGGAAAGCAGATGACACTGGCCCTGACACAATGATGTCGCCTACACGTGTTAGTCTTCCCTCACCCATTCCACCCTGCTCAGCCCTCCCTTTTCTGCTCTTCCCTTCCCACCCCATAGGTCAAGCTGTTCACATAGTCAGCACACACTGCACCTGTGCCCCTTGAGGTCCAGAAGCTAGAGCCCCCAGTATAGAGTTGAATCCGCTCAGAATGATATTCCAGCATTCAGAGTAAATACCTATTTTGGTTTTTATTTCAAGAGGTTTCAAGAAGTTACCTGACCCATTTTGCCAATTAAAGGCAGGATTGTTTGGGGGAAAGCTCTATAGTGAAGTTGAATCCTATACCTGCCTTCATGCCTGCTTACCCAGAGGCATGTAAGCACCTGCATGTTATAGCCACCTGTCAGCAGAAGTCAATCCAAGGAAAGAACTAACATCCAGTTAATGAGGACATCAAACTCAAGCCTTCCTGAGTAGCTCTCCTCCAAGCAGAAGTCAGGGAGCCAGTCTCATTCTGTATTCTGGCTTCGTCATCACCTAGGACCTTGGAGTTTTTTTGCCTCTAGTGTACAAAAAAAAAGAAAGACAGAAAGCAGGAGTGACTGCCTGGGGATTTTGTTAGAGGCCAGGCCTGGCAGTGGTACACCTCACTTCTGCTGACATTCCTTAGACCAGAGCATAATCATAGGACCCCACCAAATAGCAACAAAAGTAGAAAAATGGAATCTACCTCTGGCCCAAGAAGAAAAGCAAATAGAATATGATGAACACATAGCAAATGTTGCCACATAATCTTTTATTACAAATAGTTTTCTTTAGTATTTTTTCATTGTAATATATAAAACATTTGATGTATTGGGATTTTACCAATATTTAAGAAAATTAGAGTATCGGGGCCAAAAGAAAATGTCCTCAAACTTTAAGTTCCCATGGAATATCAGTGACTATCTTAATCTGAAATTGTTCTTTACATCCTACAAAAACCACAGTCAACCAGGAGAGTAAATAAGGCCAATTACAGCATTCTCTGGGGGCACCCTATACCCTCCCCTCTCCTAGCAGTACAGAAATCTCTTACCCCTGTTTTTTCTTTCTTTTCCACTTTTTTTTTTTTTTTTGAGAGAGAGAGTCTCACTCTGTCACCCAGGCTAGGGTGCCGTGGCATTAGCCTAGCTCACAGCAACCTCAAACTCCTGGGTTCAAGTGATCCTCCTGACTCAGCCTCCCGAGTAGCTGGGACTACAGATGCATGCCATGACACCTGATTAATTTTTCTATTTTTAGTAGAGATGGGGTCTTGCTCTTGCTCAGGCTGGTCTTGAACTCCTGAGCTCAAGTGATCCTTCTGCCTTGGCCTCCCAAAGTTGCTAGGGTTACGAGTATGAACCACTGTGCCCAGCCTCTTTTCCACCTTTTTATGGCTCCTCAATCTCCTTGATATTTTTGCTAACCACTCACTCCTTGTGCTCAGCCTCTGTCATCAGTTCTGGTCAGGCCAGATGCCAGGGTTGGGAGGATGGAGATGGGAAAAATATTTATGTTAAAGGTCTAGGTAGCTTTCTATTCCTCGAGCTGCGCTTCTTAAGGCACCCTTGTGTCAGGTAGTAGAAGGGTGTGAGGTAGGTAAGGGGGAAAAAAAAAACTACCCTACATCATTGAAATCGTTTCTGCTCTGTAAAAGCACGTTCAAAGCTAGGAAGAAAAGCATTCCTCTAATAGACCACAAACTAAAGAAGAGTAAGCCATAGCTCATCAACCATGTTATCTAACTTCAGGTCATTGGTGGATGTCCTTACATGACTGCAGACCCTTTTGTAAACTCTTATTTAAGTGCATTCTTTACTTCTGGGGGGAGATTGTAAACTTAAATAATAACAGTATAAATTTGGCACGATGAGTTAACGTTATAAATGCACATACCCTTCGCCCCAGCAATTTTTACAAAGTTGTCCTACAGATACACGCACACATGTGTAAAAAAGTTGTTCATTGTTTTCACTGAAGCATCTTGGTAGTAAGAAAAGATTAAAAATAACCCAATGCCTACCACTGGGAAACTGCCCAAATAAATTATGGTACTGCCATGCAAATGCTCGTTGTGTGATCATCAAAAAAGAATGAAGAAATTTGTGTGCTAGAGCAGCAGGCCAAACCTTTTTGGCACCAGGGACCAGTTTCATGGAAGACAATCTTTCCATGGATGGGGGCTGGGGGTGGGGAGAGAATTGTTTTGGGATGATTCAAGGGCATTGCATATATTGCGCACTTTATTTCTATTATTACATTGTAATACATAACGACATAATCATACAACTGTCCATAAGGCAAAATCTACTGCTGTTGCTGGTCAGACAGGAGGTGGAGGTCGGGGGGTGACGCAAGTGACAGGAAGCTGCTGTAAATACAGATGGAGCTTCCCTCGCTCTCCTGCCACTCACCTCCTGCTGTGTGGCCAGGTTCCTGGAGAGCATGACACAGTATGTTCATAAAAAGGGGGGGGAAGGGATCATATGATTATGAAAAGTTTAAAATTTCTCAGGAAAGATGTAAAAAAAAAAAAAACTCGAGTTACACTGGTCACCTCTGGGAACAAGGACAGGGTAGCTGGGGGCCACAGACCAAGGAAGGAGAATTTTTAGATATTCTTTATATAATATTTCCAGGAAAATTCAAGTTGATAATTAATTAAATGTTCTGGTCTTAAACCAGCAGTGCCTTAGGCTACTGAGAGAAGGGTCTCAGCTCTTCTTTTAAGCTGGAACATTCCAGGGAAGGAGCATCTCCTTGGAGCCAGTTTGACTAAAGCATTGCCTAAGAGAAGTGTACAGAGGAGCTTTGTAGGCTGCATTTCCTCCGTCCCCGTATGGCGAGCCCTTTCAGGTGCCATCTTAGGAGAATCTAGACTTTCCTTTTGCAAGGAAGGCGGCATTTGCCTTCATGGGCGATTGGACTCTGCTCTCTTACAGTTTTTTCAGCTTGGCACAAGCTCAGGAAAGTAAATAGCAAAAATAGGTGAACCATAAAATTAAGCCTACATCATTGGGGTGTTAACTAAAGCCATTAATTTTGTCATTTGGGATCTAAATATGGGAGTAGGACTTTGATGATACTGTGAAATTGTACCTCAAGTAGACTAATCTAGAATAGTAATACAGCAAACAGCATGATTGAAAAATTTGGAAAACTACTCAAGCTTTCCAACTGGTATTTACATTTGCACATTCCCATCTTTAATGACATAAAACGAAATAGCTTTACAGATGCTTAATGCATCAGGGCTCAGTGAATCTGGAGGAAAAGCAGATGGCTTATGTATATCTGAAAGCATTTTAATATTAAACAAATAAACCACAATTAGATGGGCGTGGCAGAGGCATATCCTGTTGAATGCTTACTCTGTGAAGTGGCTATATCAGATGCTTATCCTCTGTACTTTTCAAAAGTTATTCAAAATGGCTGCAGGGCAAGGATTAGTAGAATTAAACAAAGTTAAGCAGCAAGACAGCAGAGGAGTGAGAATTCTCAGTGCTGCACAGACGCAAGTGGGACTAGGGTTGTTGCTGAACTAAAGACAGAGATACGCTAAATTGACCTATTTAGAAACGTCATGGAGATACATGGTAGAAAGAAGCCTGCGGAATTGGGAAAGGCAAGGAGGAAGAAGGAAAGGTAGGTTGAGAGTCTGCAGAGGCAGAAAGGAAAGGAGATTGGAGTAACATAAGGAACTTTAAGAAGGGTGAACACTCACTTCACAATGCATGCATACATCAAGACATCTAGCTGTTCACCTTAAATATATACAATTTCTGTTCGACAATGGCATTTCACTAAAGGCGAAAAAGATTGTTTTAAAGATTAGGATAATTCTAAGAGTGTCTGAAAGAGTGGTACGCAGATCAATAACATTAGCATCACCTGGGAGGCCGGGGGTGGTGGTTCACGCCTGTAATCCTAGCTCTCTGGGAGGCCGAGGCAGGCGGATTGCTCGAGGTCAGGAGTTCAAAACCAGCCTGAGCAAGAGCGAGACCCCGTCTCTACTATAAATAGAAAGAAATTAATTGGCCAACTAATATATATAGAAAAAATTAGCCGGGCATGGTGGCACATGCCTGTAGTCCCAGCTACTCGGGAGGCTGAGGCAGAAGGATTGCTTGAGCCAGGAGTTTGAGGTTGCTGTGAGCTGGGCTGACGCCATGGCACTTACTCTAGCCTGGGCAGCAAAGCGAGACTCTGTCTCAAAAAAAAAAAAAAAAAAAAAAAAAAAAAAAGCATCACCTGGAGACTTGTTAGAAATGCAAATTCTCAGGCCTTACCCAGACCTACTGAATCAGAAACTCTTGGGTGCTCCCGACAGTCTGTGCTTAACAAGCCCTCCAAGTGATTCTAAAGCACTCCTAAGCCTGAGAACCATCGCTCCAAACCTTCTATTTAACTTGATATCCAAGTTGACCTGTGTTATGAATACCCCCCTTAAACATAAAAGGGATCTAAAATTCCTAGAAGCTCTCTTGTGCAGACCAGCTAAGTAGACAACAGACTTATTTGCTGAAAGAAATACTAAGAAAAAAAATTCCCCCCTTAGGAAAAAAAAACCCAAACATTTGTTTTTGGCACATTTTTAAAAACTAAGCTCCAAATAAAATTTGCAAATTGGTGGATGGAAAAGGATAATGTGGACAGGCAGGTGATAATAGGAGTTTATTTGGATTAACTTCTGAAAAAAACAAAAACTAGAAAAATTTTTTTGGATTTTTAAACCATAGCAGTCGATAAGAATGGAAAGGTAAACAGCAAAACCAAATTCTGTGTTTTTTTAAAAAATGAAGAAATGAAAAGGAAAACAAATAAAGAGTATTTGGAGCTTATGATTCACCTGAGGGTCCTCTTGGTAGCAGTGCAGTGTAATGGTCTGGGAAGAGCTTGGGTTTTCTGTCCTACAGCCATGGGTCAGGGTTCCAGACCCACCAGCTGCGAATTACATCATTCTGGGTAATTCACTTAACACTGGGGATTTATATGCTTTCATTTGTTATTACTTTGCTCTATAGTGGGAGAAGTAGAGATCATACATGTAAACTGTTTAATTATAGATTTTATTAATTTTAAACTTGCCAGATAAATAAGCTCTTTTCTTAAAAGAAAAAAAAAGGAGAAGGAAGAGAAAACAGAATAATATCTGAAGTGTGCGTGTTAGGAAATCTTAATGTGTTCTTGATAATACAATAACCCCCTTCTCCATAAACTCATAAAAAAATAAAATAAAAACATCAACTAAAGACTCATATTACTTTTTGGAATCAGATTTATGGGGTTTTTCTGTGTATGGTACTGGGTTGCCATGGGGTTTGAGTTGGAAGCAAGAAAGACTCACATTATTTGGGGTGAATTATTAAAATTGAGACTATAAGCCCAGTTTATTTTTTCTGTATATTTAATGTCCATCAGCACATACTTACTGATTGTGGTCAGAGACTTTAAAGATCTGGAGTCTCAGCTAGGTACAATGGCTCACACCTGTAATCCTAACATTTTAGGAGGCCCAGGCAGGAGGATCACTTGAGGCCAGAAATTTGAGACCGGCCTGAGCAACAGTAAGACCCCCAACTCTTAAACAAAAAACTTTGGGTCCCCAGGTTCTTGTCATTTATTTTATACAAGAGGCTGGGTAGGCACCATCTTCTACAGTAGGGTCAAACTCTATTCAGGGGGCTAAGTTGTAAAATGAGTGCATGAAACAAAAGCAAAAGCTAAATGCAGTCAAAATTTCCATTATACACACTGTAATTCACCCACCAAATTCAGCACCCAGGAACTTGTTTGTACACTCATGTTCAGCCAGGCCAGGAGATTCTCTGGCATTAAATGCACAGTTCTTCATCTGTTATCTAAGTCCACATGCAGGCAATGACCGAAGACAAGATAAAGTCCTGGTCTTTATGTAAATTACATTCTAGGTAAGGAGGCAGAAAAGAATTACATGGACAAGAAAATACCTTCAGATAATTTTATGTGCAGTGAAGACAAATGAAGCAGAAGAAAGAGCTTCAGTGCCGAGACAAGAGTTACGATCGCACATAGCACGACCAGGAAAGGCTTCATTGAGAAGGTGACATTGGACCGAGGATGGGAAGGTGGGCAGCTTGGAGGGTGGGAGCCCCTGAGAGGAGGCCATGGCACTGCCTGGGAGGGAGGAAAGGCAGGTGAGTGGAGGTGAGGCAGAAGGGGTGGCAGGGGCCAGGGGCTTGAGGCAGAGGCTAGTGCACTAAATCCACCACTATTCTGAATGAGTTGGGCATCAATTGGAGAGTTCAGAGAACAGTAGTACTATGATGGCAGGCAGACTTTTATAGGATGCCTCTGACCCCTTTATTAAGAAGAGACTATTGGGGAGCAACAGCAGAAACAGGCAACAGGTGGGGAGACTGTGGCAATATGCCAAGTAGGACAGGTTAATGTCTTCCACCGAAGCCATGGGGCAACTGGGTTTAGAAGTGACTGGATTCCATGGTCACCAGAATCACATGGTCACCAGTCAGATGAGTTTTTTGATGGAGGTCTCCTATGGTGCAAAATGTTCCCCAAAATTCATGTATTAAAAATTAATCACCAATGTGATAGTATTAAGAGGTAGGGCTTTTAGGAGGTGAAAAAGTCATGAGGCCTCCTCTCTCATGAATGGAATCAGAGAAGCCTTTATAAAAGCCTTCACACAGTGTCCAGCTCTTTTTGCTTCCACTCTTCTGCCATGTGATGCAGCAATAAATCCTTGGCAGACACTGGATCTGCCAAGATCTTCTTCTTGGACTTTCCAGCCTCCAAAACTGTGAGAAATAAATTTCTGCTCTTTATAAATTACCTAGTCTGTGGTATTTTGTTATAGCAGCACAAATGGACTAAGACTAGGTCTTTACAGTGGAGGGATCCGGCTATCACCCCTGGACCTACTGGTCAATTTTCCTACCATGCAAAGCAGGAAACCGGACATCAGGTCCCTTCTGAAGGATGCGGTACTCCTCCCGCACTGACATAGAGTGTTTCTGTCAAAGAATCGGGCCTGCTTTGATCAAATATGCAAAGCTAACTTCCGATTTCCAGGAAATGTAGGTGGCAGGGGAAAAATTAAGTGACACTATGAGAAAGTAAACAGGCAAAGTCAGAACAGGGGACACTGTATGGGACAACTGCTGCAATTTCTCCAACAAGATGGTAGAATTTAAAAAAAATAAAAATGGAAAAAAAGAAGGTGGTTCAGGAAGGTTTTCTGCCTCCAGCCCTGTCACACTCAAGCTTTGATAGCACCTTCTGGGATCCACCCCATTAGCTCCCCTTCCTGAACCTTCTCTGCTCCTTGGCCCTGGGTTCCTACCTGTTCCAATGTGGTTTTTGGTTCTAGATGTTCTTCTTCAGGGTGATGCTCTGAACTTACAGAGATTATTTGCTGGATATTTCTGAGAATTTCAGAGCTTAAACCTCCATAACTTCCTGTAATTCTCTTAAATCCTCATACAGTTTTCTGTACTCTCTCAAAACTTGACACCATATGAGGACTTCTGTTTACTAATTGTTCTCATACACATTTACTCAGATTCCAGTTGTAATGGTTCCTCCAGGTTTAGGGATGATGCTTTTTTGGTGATATTTGGGGTTTTTTTGTGTTTGCTTTTAATTTTTGTACCATTCCCATCATACATCTGCTGATTCCTCACCTGTCCTGTTGCTAGCAGGGGTTTTAATGGTATGCCTGAATTCTGTGATTTGTAAAGATTTTCTGTCATTCAGGTTTTTTAAGGATGTTTTTAATAGATATTTTTTACTTTCACTATTCTGGTTTGTCTATTTGATTTTCAGTTATAATTTTAAATATGTTTAAAAAAATACCACTGTAACATGATCCAACCACTTAAAATCAGATGAAATTTGCTGCTGGATTAACCAATTAAAAAGACTAAGAAGCAGCAATGCAATCAGAAGAGAATAAAAAGAGCATGTCTTCTAAACGGGTATGAAGTGATATGTCTTTGTGGTTCTAATTTAAATTTCCCTAATGATTAGAGAAATTGAGCATCTTTTTTCTTGAGACTTTTAGCATTTTCTAATTCATCTTTTGAGAAATTTCTGTTGGATCCTTTGGTCATTTTTTAATCCAGTTATTTTTTTGATTGTTATTGAGTTGTCTGAGGTCCTTATATATTTTGGATATTAACCCTTTTCAAATATTTTCTTTGCAACCCTTTCCAAATATTTTCTTCCATGCTGTGGGCTATCTCTTCACTTTGTTGTTTCCTTTGCTGTGTAGAAGCTTTTTAGTTTGATTCAATCCCATCTATTTTTTCTTTTGTTGCCTATACTTTTGGCATCCTATCCAAAAAATTATTGCCCAGAACAATGTCAGGAAGCTTTTCCTCTATGTTTTCTTCTAGTACTTTTGTAATTTCAGATCTTCTATTTAGTCTTTATTCCACTTTGAGATGATTTTTATGTATGGTATGACATAAAGATCCAATTCATTCTTCTGAACATGGATATCCAGTTTTCCCAATATCATTTATTAAAGAGACTGTTCTTTCCCCATTGGGTGTTCTTGGCACCTTTGTCAAAAGTCAACTGACTATAAATGCATGAGTTTATTTCTGGTGTTGGTGAGGATTTGGAATAAAGGGAACCCTTGCACGTTGTTGGTGGGAATATAAATTTTTACAGCCATTATGGAAAACTATGAGGTTCTTCAAAAAACTAAAAATAGAACTACCATTTGATCCAGCAATTCCTCTTCTGGGTATATATCCAAAAGAATTGAAATCAATATTTTAAAGAGATATCTGCATTCCATGTTATTTGCAGCACTATTCACAATTGCAGCCAAGATATGGAATTGACCTAAGTGCCCATCACTGGATGAATGGATGAAGAAAATGTGGTACACATACACAATGGAATACTATTCAGCCTTTAAAAATAAGGAAATTCTGTCATTTGCAGCAACACTCACGAACTTGAAGGATATTATTCTAAGTGAAATAATCCAGGCAAAGAAAAACAAATACTGCATGATCTCATCTGTGGAATCTCAAAGATGTCAAACTCATAAAATCAGAGATTAGAATGGTGGTTACCATAGGTGAGGGGTAGGGAGGTGTGAGGAGGGAAAGGGGAGTTGCTGGTTGAAGAGCACAAAGTTTCAGTTAGGCAGGAAGAATAAATTTTTGAAATTTATTGCACAATAGGGCAACTATAGCCAATAATGATGTATTATATATTTTAAAATAGCTAAAAGAGTAAATTTCGAATGTCTCACCACAAAAAAAGGTTAAGTAAAGGAGGTGATGGATATGTTAACTAACTTGTTTAATTATCTCACACTGTATACATACATCAAAAGATCACATTGTACTTCATAATGGTATACAACCACGGTTTGTCAATAAAAAATAATATTAGCAAAAACTTTTTTTTTTTTAAGAAAAGAGCATGTCTTCCTGGTACCAAGTAAAGACAATGTTTCTAGAAGGAAAAGGGGAAGACCACACTGAATGCTGCTGATAGTTACGTTACATGGGGACTTGGGACATTGGACTGAGCCAAGTGGAGGTCATTGGTAACCCTGACAGGGTACTTTCTATGGAGAATGAAGAAGAAAATACCTAAGCCCAGTGGATTTCAGAGAGGAGAGGAGAGGAGAAAGTAGAGTCATCAAGAATAAACAACTCTTTTGAGAAGTTTTATTTACAAGTATTCAGCAAAATAGGGTGATAACGAGAAAGTGTGGAATCAAGAAAGGATTGTTTAAGGTAGGAGGTATTACGGCTTGCAAGTGTGATTACTGAAATAAGTCTAGAGAGAGAAAATTACTGACGATGGAAGACAGAGGAATCATTTGCTAGAATGATTCCCTTGAGTAGTGCAATAGGGAAAGGACCTGCTTGTGGTAGTGCCAAGCCCAGTGTGGTTCCTCTTCAGCTCAGCACCAAATGTAGTTGGTTTTCATTTGGGGACCATGTTATACCCATAGCACAGTGTTTCATTTTTCTCATTACACCCTTTATGCTTGTTTTTTGCTGGTTGTGTACAGTTGAGTTTGAGAAATTAAATGTATGTTTCATGGTGTCCATTGACCTCCCCTTTTTACTCAGCTATTCTTAGTAGAGACCTGGTCTCGCTCTTCGTCAGGCTGGTCTCAAACTTCTGACCTCAAGTGATCCTCCCACCTTGGCCTCCCAGAGTGCTAGGATTACAGGCTTTACTCGGCTATTTATTCGCCTTTCTAAGGGCCATGGTTCCAGCCCCGCACCCAGTGTTGCTCTCAGTGTTATCTTGCTCTCGGCAGCCTAAGTACACAGACGAGTAGAAATCAAGTACATGAAAACTTGACCATTTAAGCTTCTGTTGGGGGTGACACTTAAGTAGGCTAGACATTTATTAAAGGAAAAAAAGACTTGAATTTCCTAGGAGCAGGCAACATTTCTCCCATTTGTTTCACAAAATTTCACAAGTGAAAAAAATCATACAAGACTTGGTCCTTGATTTCTTATATCTCTTGAAATGATTCAACATTTCTTTCCCATTTGCAATGTAGATATTTTTTTAATGGTTTAAATCTCAACATCCCAACAGCAGCATCAAAGCCCCAGGCTAGAGCCCAATGGTAAGACCTCTGCGGCCTGTACCATAGGTAATGCTGCAGCCCACACTCTGCATTAGGCCTCAGGACAGCTCCAGGGCTCAGGCAGAGGTTTTGATAGTCCTCCATGTGGACCATGTGAATATGAGTGCATAAGAAGTATCTCTTATTCCTTAGGCTTTATGTACTCAAATGCTTTCATTCAAGAAATGAAGTTTCAGTTCTAAACATTAAGTTAGGCACAGGGGCTACAAAGTTAATGATGTATGGTCCTTCCTCCTCAAGAGCTAACCCACAGTCCAGTGTTGAAGAAAGATAGTAAATTAGTAAGCTCCATGGAAGCTGAGAAGTAAGATAGAAGTAAGAAGAAAGATAGTAAATTAGTAAGCTCCATGGAAGCAGAAACCAAGGTCTGTCTGGAGCCAAGTGTTAGGGAGAGCCAAGTAGATTTTAAGGGCCCTTTTAGGAATGCGGCAAAGTGGGTTTTGGACTACAAAATGTCCTATCACCAACTGTGTGGCTTTAGGAAGGCCACAATCTCTAAGCATCCACTTTCTCATTTGCAAAATGGAAGTAATAGTAATAATGATAATTATGTTACAGAAGATGTGCTAATAGGTATTTACCAACTGCCCAGTACAAAGGCTTTGCAGGTCAATTTCATTCTCCTGTTTCTGTCCTTGTAGGTTTGAGTTCTTTGATAATAAGTTGAAGGTAAATGTCTGCAGGTAAGACATGGAAAAATTAAGGTAAGCAGAGCCCAACTATAAGTTAAAAGGCATGCCTTTGGCCCTTTTCACAAGATGGCATTGAATGCAAAGAGGGAAGCTCCTGCCCCTCCCAAAGCCAAATCCAAAGCAAAGGCATTGAAGGTCAAGAATGCAGTGCTAAAAGGCATCCACAGACACAAAAAAAGAGGAAGATCCATACATCACCCACCTTCCAGTGGCCGAAGACACTGCAGCTCCGGAAGCAGCCCAAATATCCTGAGAAGAGCCCCCAGGAGAAACAAGCTTGACCACTATGCCATTATCAAGTTCCCCCTGACCAGTGAGTCTGCCATGAGGAAGGTAGAAAACAACACACATCCACATGATTGTGGATGTCAACGCCAACAAGCACCAGATCAAACAGGCTGTGAAGCAGCTCTATGACATTGATGTGGCCAAGGTCAACACCTTGATCAGCCTGATGGAGAGAAGAAGGCATATGATCGACTAGCTCCTGGTTATGATGCTTTGGATGTTGCCAACAAAATTGGGATCATCTAAACCTAGCCCAACTGGCTAATTCTGAATATATATATCTTTTCACCTTAAAAAAAAAGACATACCTTTGGAATCAGTAGAAGATTTAGAATTAAGAAAAAGTTTCCACAAAATAACTATCTTATAGTCTTCACAACTGTCAGGGTCATAAAAGACAAAGACTGAGGAACAGACTAAGGGTGACTAAGGCGATGTGACCACTAAATGCAACTTGTGATTCTAGGTTGGATCCTGGGCCTGAAAACATTTTTTTCCATTTGCTGCAGAGGACAATACTGGGACAATTTGTAAAATGTTAATAAGGTTTGTTGATGTTGATAATTATGCAGTGTTATGTAAGAGAATATCCTTGTTTTTTAGGAAACATATTAATACAAGTATTTAGGGGTAAAAAAGGTGACACATCTGTAATTTAATCTCAAGAGGTTAAGAATATATACATATATGAGTGCATGTGTGCATACGTGCACACACACAGAGAATAGAGAAAGAGAGAAAATAATAATGCAAATGTGTAAAATTTTAACACTTGAATGTAGGTGAAGGATATATGAAAACTCTTTGGACAATATTTGTAATTTTTCTGTAAGATTAAATTATTTCAACAGAAAAGAAAAGAAATTTTCTATTATAAATGGCAAAGTTAAAGACTTTTAAGTTATAATGATTCAGGGAATCGTACAGAGGGAAAAATATGTCTAAATTAGCAGCCAGGCTTTAGAATGGAAATGCATTAAAATGACCCAAGCTAGAGTCCTGGCAAGGCTTACAGAATTCTAGAAGGCCTAATTAGAAGTGATGAGACCTGAACTGGTAGCACCTTGACACACTCGCATTAGCTCAGCATCAGTTCCTTCCTAAGGCACAGTTCAACAGGAGGGCACCATTTGTGTGGCTTCCAAGATGCCCTGAGGCACTACACCGTTTGTCAGAGCTTCCTGTTTGAAAGCAAAGAAAAGGTAAAAGTGTAATTGTAGTGACAGAGCAGCAACAAAGCACACACATCTGGTCCCACCTGTAAATAGCTGGTTTGGGATAATGCCTTCCAGAAAATTGCATACTGTGATTATCACCTCTTAAAATGTTTCGATTCATGTAAAGAAGTCTGTAAACATTAACCAGGCTATTTTAATGTACCATTTCAATGTCAGACTGACTCACCTCCCTGTAATTCAATGTGTACATTCAATTCCTTATTTCTGAAAAGTAAACATCACATAGAATATGGGAAATATACATGTGTTCAAAAATATGAATTAATAATCCTAATATAGGTTCATGTATAATCTCTAATTATAAATTCATGTATAATACATTATATACAATAAATAAAATATAATAAGCCCATAGGAATCAATTAAAAGTTGCTAGAATTAACAAATGGCTCAATAAAAAGTACAAGTATAAAATTCACAAAAATGTCAGTGAAATACTAGCAAGCCAACTCCCTACCACAATCTCCTAAAAAAGCCTGTGACGAATTTTTAGAAAGATCCTATTTTGATGGCTTCAAGGGGTATATGTTTAAAACTTTCTGTTAAGAAAGTAAATTAATTAATTCCATTGATAAATACCAATAGACAATGAAACAACTAATCCTAGTGAGAAATATACTATAAGTGAAAATACTTCCCTGAATTAAAACATGTAAAAGATGCATTGTATACTGCTATATCAAAAAAGCTAAACATTGTAAAGATAGGATTTTTCTCAAATTAATATGTAGGCTTATTGTATTCTCAATAAGAAGGGAAGCTTGGAGGAAATAATCCTAAAATTCTTCTTAATATATAAATAGAGAAGGATATTAAAACAAATTTTTTAAAAGAAAATCAATAAGGGAGGATCAACTTTACATAAAAATATATTACAAAGCAATATGGAGATACCTTAAAGCGATACAAGTGAATCTACCATTTGATCCAGCAATCCCATTACTGGGCATCTACCCAAAAGATCCAATGACACTACAAACAAGACACCTGCACTTGAATGTTTATAGCAGCACAATTCATAATTGCAAGGCTGTGGAAACAGCCCAAGTGCCCATCAATCCAAGAATGGATTAATAAAATGTGGTATATGTATACCATGGAGTACTATTCAGCTCTAAGAAACAACAGTGATATAGCACATCTTATATTTTCCTGGTTAGAGCTGGAACCCATACTACTAAGTGAAGTATCCTAAAAATGGAAAAACAAGCACCACATATATTCACCAGCAAATTGGTATTAACTGAGCAGCACCTAAGTGGACACATAGGAACTACAGTAATAGGGTATTGGGCAGGCGGGAGGGGGGAGGGGGGCGGGTGTGTACATACATAATGAGTGAGATGTGCACCATCTGAGGGATGGTCATGCTGGAAACTCAGACTTGTGGGGGGAGGGGGAGAAAGAGCATTTATTGAAACCTTAAAATTTGTACCCCCATAATATGCTGAAATAAAACAAAAAAGAAAAAAATATATTACAAAGAATTATAATTAAACTAGAAGTACAGGCATAAGAATAAGCATGAATTAATGAAACAAAATAGGTGGTAGAAATTATTATGTTTATAATATTATTGTAATATTATACAATGTTATGTTTACAATAATTTTGTATCTTCTATAGACAGCATTATGAATAATGGAAAAGGGGAAGCTTATTTGACAATGATGTTAGAAAAATTGGTTGTAAGCACAGAACAAAAAACTAGCCACTAACTTCACTTCATACTCCTTAATCAACTGTAGTTGAATTACAGAGTTAAAAAAATCATACCACAATCACAAAAAAATTGAAAACAGAAATAAAAAGAGATAAGGACTTTCTAGAATTAAAGAAATAAACAAACATTGAAATAAAATAATCTAAAAGTTTGACTACATAAAAAGAAAAATTCTTTTATGTCAAGGAAAAAAATTCTACAAAGTCAAAGAAGATAGAGGGAAAAAAACAGTTCTATAAAGATAATAATGTTATGTAAAGAACTATAGTCTGGGTGTGTTGGCTCGTGCCTATAATGCTAGCACCCTGGGAGGCTGAGGTGGGAGGATCACTTGAGGTCAGGAGTTCGAGACCAGCCTGAACAAGAGTGCAACCTCCTCTCTACAAAAAATCCAAAGATTAGCAAGGTGTGGTGGTGTGCACCTATAGTCCCAGCTATGCAGGAGGCTGAGGCAGGGGGATCACTGAGCTCAGGAGTTTGAGGTTGCTGTGAGCTATGATAAGACCACTGCCCTCTAGTCAGGGTGACAGAGTGACACTCTGCCTCCAAAAAAAAAAAAACCCCCCAAAAAAAGTAAAAGTAAAGAACTGTATCAAATAAGAAAAACAGAGCAATTAATAAAAAGTAAAAGGAATGGATACTATTTCACAATATTGATAAAACAAATATTGAGCTCATTCAATATCACTAACAAAGAAATGAGAGAAACAATAATGTACATTTCTTCACTGATTAGCATAAAATGAAAGTTTGCCTTGCTCTGTTTCATCTGCTACAAGAAATTACCACAGACTGGGTGGCTTACAAACGACAGAAACTATTTCTCACAATTCTGGAGGCTGGTAAGTCCAAGATCAAGGTGTTGGCAGATTTGGTATTTGGTGAGGGCCTGTTTCCTGGTTCGTAGATGGACATTTTCTCACTTTAACCCCAGATAGTGGAAGGCACAGTAGGGTCTCCTTCAGGTCCCTTTTATAAGGACACTAATCCCATTCATGAAGGCTTTTACCCTAATCACTTCTCAAAGGCCCCACTTCCTAACACCATCACCCTAGGGGTAAAGATCTCAACATATGAACTTTGGAGAGACATCAACATTCAGACCATATCAATATTCAATTATAATATTCAAGGCTACTGAAGGTGTGGTAAAATAGTGCAATAATACGTTCCCAGTTACACCTTAAGATTTGTTGATCCTTACGGAAAGCAACTTTGCAATTTAATCAAGAACCAAAAGTTTCCTGGTAATCCCATTTTGGAAATTAACTAAGGAAATTATCCAAAAGATGAAGGGGGGGAAAAAGCACAAAAATGTTAAACACAGAATGATTTATTATTGTCAGAAACTGCTAATCCAGGCCAGGCTTCTGACTTGTAGAAGTGTGCTCAGGAACCAGGGCAGGATGTTGCTTGACATTGGATACATCACCTGGCAGACGTCATAGTACCTGAGGAAGATACTGAATTAAAAAGCAGGCTGATGTCCAATCCCTGATGTGTCAGAGGCATCCAGGAGCTCCCTAGGAGTGACCTTGGCTGTCTCAGGCAGTGACCAGCATCCAGGGTAGGTGTGTGGTCAGAGGAAGTGAGGAAGCAGTCGAGGTAAGAACGAGTGTTCCCTTCCATTTCTACCATGCCGGCAAAGGTGGCAGACATGTGCGTGACCAGATGCAGATGGCTGTAGGTCCTAATCTGAAAACTCAGTGCGGCTTTTGGTCTGTGAAAAAACATTAATGAACAGATGGATCTGGCTCAAACTGAGGCTGAGCTCAGAGGTTGGCTGGCTCGGCCACCTATGAAAGCATCCACTTTCACTGATAATGAATACAGAAGGGGAGGGGGCTCTACTCCAGGAAATAGCATCTATTAACGTCATTTTTGTAAGTGTCACATAAGTCTCACAACCATAAGAGAAGGCAAATAGAAATCTAAGTAAAATCCTCCTGGGAGCATTTGGAGATCAAAATGCGGCACACATTCACCTGGCCAAGGCACAAAAGGCACAGGTGGCTGGATTAACCACCTGTTTTCCAGCTTCTAGATTGGATGCTTTGATATTTGAGGCCTTCCTGATCCTGAGTGGAGGACTGCCCCTTCCAGGGATAGCTAATTCTTAGAGGAGACAAACTCTCCTTGGGGGTGCCTTTCATAAGCAAACTAACCAATTCAGAGCCTACTTCCCCTCCCCACTGTATCCCACTGGGTCCACCTCTTGCTTTGTGAGCTCTTACTCTTGGGGATGCTATTCCCCTGTCACAATCCTTCCAGGCCAGGCTTCAAGAAGGAGTTATGCAAACAAGCCAAAGCTAAACTGGCTGCCTGATTACTCTGGCTTGCTCATTCCTTCCTGCAAAAACCACAACAAAGACTCTTTCCCATGCCCCCCCCCCACTCTGTGCCAACAATCTCCTCTCTGTGTCCCTCCTGTGGCCCAGGACAGGTGGTGTGGCATGCTCCCCTCCGCTTGGAAACTGTAATAAACTGTCTTGTCCAAGGCAATTGTCACCTGATCTGTTGTCCTCACCAAATCTGAGTTAAAGATAAAAACCTACATTTGACAACAGTGGCTGACAGGCAGACCGTCAGCCTCTCAGGAAGGGCACATGTCCCCTGCCTGCTACCTGCCCAGACCACAAGGACCGCCCGGCAGATCCCCACATCAGAAGCTAAATAAAATGGTTATTTCAAACCACTCAATTGGGGGAGGACAGAGTAGTTACACTACAAAATCTTCTGAAACACTGCCTGACATCCCTGAGGTTAGCACTCCCTCGATCTGGACCTGGAACCCCTTCCTGTGGCAGAGACCTGGCTGAACATCGTACTGAGCCTGGCAGGTGTGGACACATGAGGCTCCTGCCACCAGTGGGAGCATCTGAAGGTCCCCAGAGGGCACCCGGAGGTAGGAGTGAGGTCCAGCCCAGGAAGCTGCAGCGTCAGGCCACTCCCCGGACCTCATCTTGAGAATGACTGGAGGCCATGGAAAAAGGAAGCAAGAACCTTTATGTGGTTTGCTCCGCAGATATTAGGGGCTCCAAGGGAGCCTGGCCCTTCAACCTTCTTTTCCCATACACACAGGAAAGGATTAATATACTGTCATCACTTTATTGCTCTTTAAAACTGCACTGGAGATCATAGCTTAAGCACAAGGCCAAAACAGGGCTTCGTATCACTTCCCCCTGAAGTAAGTGGGTTCCCTTGCCCACTGACTGCAGCAGACACCTGCACAGCTGAGGCCAAGGCTGGGCCTGGAACCTGACCTTGATCGTTAACCAGTGAATCACAAAACCAGGCAACCACTTCCAGGACCCACATGCCCAAAGAGGCTGAGTAAGAAAAAACAAACAAACAAAAAACCCTGAATATCAAACCCTCTCTGGAGACAGACCAGAGAGAACATGGAGGAGAGTAGGTCTGGAGTACACAGCGGCTCGTGGCCAGAGCAATTCTAACCCAAGAGGCCTCAACACGGAGGCCACACCTGGACACTGGGAGAAGAGAGGTGCAAGTGTCAACCTGTGCTGGCTGTAATCATCCTACAATGCCCCAAGTAGGAAAGTGCTGGTAGCTTTTACAGATGGAATGTCTGGCTGTCATTGAAAATAAATGAGTTGAATTCTTGATACTGTATCTCAAGACCGAGAGACATGCCCCTAGACGTCCTCCTAAGCTCCTGAAGTAATCTCCGATCTTCTCGCGGACACTGGGGCACTTGGCCTTGGACTCCCCCAGCTTGTAGGAACCTGCTCACACTTCCAGCTTCCTTCAGTTCAGGACCCAACTCTAGGTTCCATTGTTCAGTTACTCAATTGCTCTGGTCCTCTGGCACTGATTCCTCTGTGTACTTGGGCTTAGATCTGCCTCACTATCCCACTTTGGACCATGTCAAGTAGAATTCCTGTCCCGTTGGAGCCCTCCACCCACCGCCTACACTGACCAATCCTAACTGCTGAGCTTAGCACCTGGCAGGGCCATCCCACCCTCCAGAAGGGCAGAGATGCTGCCAGCTAGGACGGCCATGCAGCAACGCAGAAGCATGCCTTCCATCCAGTTAACTAAAAGGCGCAGGACACTAATTGTATTTGCAACACTGTGAAAACATGCCAAGTGGAAATAACGAAAGAACTTTCCTAATTCAATTGTTTTTTCTATTATCATGGTTACATTGTTATTGTTCTAAAGTCTATTCTAACACAGTTCAAAGCCTGTTTTATGTGGCTATTTTCTCTCAAAATGGAGGTCAATCATTATCTTTAATTATACCAACAGATTTGCATATATTATTTATTAGCTCCTTTGTCCTTGGGTAGAAGACTAGTAAAGAGGAACCAAGTCATTCAAATTCTTTTGACTAGAGAAGAAAAAAAAATTGTAAGTGCCCATCTTCAATTTATTTTACAAAATTGAAACAGAAGGGGTAGTTTTAATTATTGGCAAAGTAGAATTGCTATTCTAACTGCTTAAGTTGAAAACTGTTATTGTGCTATTTAACTTTATAAAAAGTATATGAAATAATTTTTTTAGATTATCAGAGACTATTAAAGAAAAAGTATGTACTCTGGGTTTAAGACCTTGAAGGACAATTCTAAGGGGATCTGAAGTAGGCAGGACACCAAGAATAAATAGAAATGTTCATGGCCAAGTGAATGCGTGGTTTGCCCGAAATCACAAGGTCAGGAATGGGCAGAAAGAGCACAGGATCCTTGGCATTCTCGGTACACTTTGCCACTTTGATCTGCTAGGAAGCCGGACGGATGTAAGATATGACATACATACTGGACAAGAAAGAACTGGGTTTGTAGTTCTGGGAACAGTTCAATGTAATCCAGAGGTAATGCAGCTGACCTAAAACAAACACTGTCTAGGCTTTATTAATGGAAATACAAAGCCTTCCCATTACCCACCACAACAGTCTAAATTCTCTTCCACTCTGAGATTCTCTAATTCTCTCAAACCTTTGAGTGTCTCCCTAGAAAACTTCTAGGATGGATTAACTTGAATGCTGAACTACAGCAAAAGATATTAAAGCAGTATTATAAAATTCTAAAGACAATCTATGTTATGAGATAAACTGGCTCTCAATTAGGTATATGACAAATTACAATAAATGTCAAAGAATCAGAAGCCTAAAAGCATGGCAAATTTATGCAAAAAGGAACAAGTTTAACAGGAAAACTTATGATTAAGGGCTTTTCCTTCCACTAGAAGGGGAAACTTTGACAAGATGTAGAGCACATTATGTTAAGAAACCATAAACTATAGGGAAATAAATAGAAACCATGTCCTTGTTTGTTTTAGGCATTTCTGCCCATATCTTTGCAGATGATCAAGGAATTCTTCTTGGTTGATTTGGCGCCTTCCCTGCCAGCCTCCCCAGAAGCATCTCTCATGAGGTTCTGGCTCTTTCTTTACCAGCCCAGAACAACACTCTAGCCTAGATGCCATTTAGGCATCAGGAGAAAGGACATTGGAATTTTATATACAGTCAACAAATTTACGTAAATGAAAGCACTTGGCCCTTAACAGACACTTAAAATTGTTTCTTTTTGTCAAGTGATTTTGTTTAGGACCCCCTCATAGATCAGAGTGGAAAACATCCAGTAATAGGCACAAGTCTATGTTTATGCAACCATTAGTATTTAAATGAATGTAATAATTGTACTAGCAAATGTTCTTTAGCTTTCTAGCAATTTCCTACTATTCTAAATGGTTGAATGCAAACACAACCAAACAGTAGGTTAGCTTGTTCTCTGCTGACACCTAGTGTTCCTAATACATTACTGCAAAATACCCCAGTTAATTTTAAACTACTATTGGAATGAAAATGCTATATAGAATAAAAGCTTTATTCATTTTAAAAAGAAATTTGTTTAAATGGAATAAAGTCCCAGGCAAAATAATAACAAAAGTTTCTGTTTCTGAGGAGTGAAAGCGTTTTTCCTCTTAATTCTTCTTATAGGAGAAATTTCTTAAATGGGGTATTTTCTTATAATTCTGATAAGTAAAAACAGAAAGACCCAATATGTACGTAGGGCTGGCCGATTATTTCAGTGGACGGAGGGAAAATGAGAGACGGGTACTTACTGAGGTCCTACTACGTGTCAGGAGCTGGGCTTGGTTACTTTTGCATGAGTTGCCCCTGCTTTTAGAAGCCATAGGACCATCCTAACCACAGGATCTTGGCCTACTGACACAATTTTGAGGATTTCCCTACTCTGCAGTGTGGAAATGGAGACACGCCCAACATCCCCTCACCAAATATCTTGTGCTCGGCCTCAGATTACACGAAACTGTGAGCCATCAGCAATATCTGACTGAAAAGAAATGAGTGCAGGGCAGCCATCAGCAATATCTGACTGAAAAGAAATGAGTGCAGGGCATGCCCTCAAAGCCTGGCACTCCCCTTTCATTTGAGATATTCCACACACGGAACAGAATGAGAAATGCTGGAGGTAAGAACTTTGGCAGTTGTCTCCCCTAGAAACTGAAATCAGCTGTGGGCTAGAGAAGGGTGCGCATCAGCTGGCTCTTAAGAAAAGCCCACACTTAGTCCTTCCTCCTTCTGTTGTTTCCTTTTCCTTTTTCTAATCCATGCCTGTTCCCTCGGTCACACTTGGTCTTTCAGCTTCTGTCCCTCTCCTGCCGACAAAGAAGCAAGTGACCCAGACTTCCCCAGGTATCAGGTAGTCCTCCATGAGTAGCCACCTATCTCCTCCTAGAGCTTTCCAGACCATTACTCAGCAACTTCAACAGGCACTTTCTTTATTCCTTTATAGACAGTTCTCACTCTGTAGCGCAGGCTGGAGTGCAGTGGTGTCAACAGAGCTCACTGCAACCTTGAACTCCTGGGCTCAAGAGATCCTCTTGTCTCAGCCTTCCAACTAGCATGGACTATAGGTGCACGCCTCCACACTTGGCTAATTTTTCTTATTTTTTGTAGAGATAGGGTTTCACTATGTTGCTCAGGCTGGTCTCAAATTCCTGGGCTCAAGCAATCCTCCCCACTTGGCCTCCCAAAGTGCTAGGATTACATGTATGAACCACCTTGCCTGGCTCAACAAGCACTTCTAATCAACGCCCTCTCTTGCCCCATTGATGTAGTGATGTCAGGCTTGACAAGCGACACTCTTTGCCTGAAGGGGACTGCTCTTCTCCCTTGCCCTCAAGCCATTGCCTATCCTTCCCGCTGTTGGTGGTGTGTGGAAGGCAGGGTTGTGGTCAACTTTGAAAGAGATTCCATTCCTGGAATAAAGTGATTCGGACATAAAGGCTTCCAAAAAATATACAGAGAAATGGTAAACTGAACATCAGCAGAAAATAAGTGACTGTTCACATTTTCTTGCATTTGTGATCATCATCAATGAAGCACAGTAAGAAGCTTTGGAAGCCAATATTCATGGGCAGAGGGCTGGATGATGCAGCATCATGAATAATGGGAGAGTCAGAAGGAAGTGTGCCCAGGCATCTGAAGAGACAAGCAGAACTATATGGTTTCAACACAAACAGGTTGGGAAGAGCTCTGGCATTATGAGCAGTAATAGTGTTGCTACATTTTTTTAGTGGTGAGAGACGAGAACTTAGCAGGAATGGCGCATTCGGCAGTAAATTACTCAACAAAGAATCTTCACATTCATGTACAGAAACTAAAATCTGTCACATTTCTATTAAAGTTCTTGTTAATCCCTTTCAATTTCTATGCTCCATTTATCCTTACTGCCTAAAGATTATGCCTTACCTCAGTATCTTCAGATTATTGTTCTTATCTTTCTGAATGTAAAGTCACTCATAATCCCCTCCAACGTCTTTCCCAATCTATTTCCCGTGTTTCTACTTCTCTACAACAACTCTGAAAGGCTGCAGAGGACAGATGCACAAACACCGTTTATCAGATAAAGCTCGACAAATTCTCTCTCTCTTCCAACAACTTGGTTGTCCTCAAGGAGTTCCTACATTTCACACTTCTGACGGCTTATCTGGGATGGTGAAGAGTAGAGGAAGGTGGCACAGATTTAAAAATATATGAAAATGTATCAAAATAAATGTATGACAGCTTTGTATTTTCCATAGGGGGAAAAAAGTTCATTTATAAGTAGTTACAATTATTTATTGAGGTCTGCTGTGCTAGACATTATAAAAGACAAAAAATTCAAAACACAGACTCTGCTTTCAGGGTGTGTGCACTTTAACTGTGGAGCTAAAACAGAGCAGAAAAGGATGGATGGACGGACAGACAGACAGACAGACACACACACACACCCCATACCCACATACCCACAATACTCCTGAAACCCAAAGGAGGGAGACAGCACAGTAAACTAGAGGCAGGATTTAAAAAGTCTTCAGCGAGGAGGATAGGATTGGTGGGGAGTGGGTAATATTTATTTCCAATAAGTCAGAAATCAATAAGTTAGAAAATCAATAAGTTAGAAAAAATATTTGTACTTTCAATAAATTTATTTTTCTAATGTTCAGATACAAGGTTTTTCCATGAAAAACACTATATTATTTACCTCTCTCACTGTTTAATTACCAAATGTGATATAAATAGTCACAAACTGAATGAAGAATCAAAGCCAGTCACATCATAGAAAAAGAATACCTATGGCTTTCTAATATTGCCATGGGTAGCAAGTTATTGTAACAGTTTAATTGTGAAATTATTCCAAGCAGCTCTTTAACAAATCCAAGACTTTCAATCAAATATGTAACATTGCTGAAATGAAGAAATATTTCCAGTAAAAACTGGATGGAACTGATAAATCAGTGCTTTCTGCTCTTCAGATGCAGATGGAAAATGATGATTGTTTTTCCGAGCTACAAGAAAAAGAAAGTATTAATTTTTAAAAAGATTATATGACAAAATTTTCCAAAGACTACTTTGTAATATTTTTTCCTTCTTGCAATCAGCATTATGTGGGAAAATACCAACAAGTGGAGAAATGCTTTACAAATTTCCCCCAAATAAGACAGCATCTGACTTACGGACGCAGCAGCTATGCCTGCGTATTTACCCCATCCCACACCCAATGTGGTGCTCGCTCCCCAAGTCACCCAAACACTAAGTGGCCATGTGTGTGCACAGTGCTAGATACAGAGCCTGGGGATGGAAATACAAACAGGAAAAGGTCCTAGCACTCAAGAAGTTAGCCTAGTAACCACACAGATTCATATGACATAGTGTTCTCACAGTGTATCTTTACTGAAACGCAACAAGAGTAGAAGGATAGAGAAACCGGTGAAGCTGAGGCAGATGGAAGAGCATTTTCACAGGTAAGGCAGAATGATGAAAAACAAGAGGCACAGTGAGAAGTTTGGCATGGCCAAAACTGGCATGTGAGGGGCTGAGAGCTCAGACTTCTTCCTAAAGGCAAAATAAAGTAAGTAAACAGGCTCTTGCGACATTTTTAGAAAGGAGGACATTGGAAGATGAAGACTAAATGGACTGCCATGTGATTAACACTGCAGCTAACCTGGTTATGCCCACTGCTGTTGGACTAATGCTGCATATGGGAAAATTTACTTTTTTTCATGTGGAGTTGTTGTCATGAAACCATCTACTCAACTGTGCATAATTCTAAACTGGAGTGAATTGAGTAGGAGGTACTTGACTTCCCAACTAGAGCAGGAGGGTTGATAAAAACTTAGGGCAAGCTTGGAGATGGGATGAAAACAGGCTCACTGACGTCACCAAATGGCCACACCTCACCAAGGTCCTTATTTAATGTCATCGATAGGTTCTTGGAAACTGAGACTTTAAGCAAAACAACAGCAGGTCCTTGAATAACATCATTTCCTTCAACGTCACTGGGTTCATTATACATTCTTTAAGCTTAAGGTCATAGTTTCTAAGAACCTATCAACCACATTACGTGAGAACTTAACTGCACCCATATCGCTCAACTAAAAAGTAAGTAACTACAACTAAATTCTCAATTTCACCCCCAAATATAACACAGTCTGAAAATATCTGTGGTTTTTATAACCAAAAAGCAGGCAAACCTTATTAACTACAGACAGGCACCTTAAAATCACACACTAATGGTTATTATATCATTGTCTTGGAAAAATAACATCTAATTCTCAGAGAATGTTATAGTTAAAACATTATTCCTAAAAAAGAAGAGTAATGGAGGAGAATCTAAATTAACAGTATGAAAGAAAAGAAAGGAAAGGAAAGGAAAGGGAAGGGAAGGGAAAGGGAAAGGGAAAGGGAAAGGGAAAGGGAAAGGGAAAGGGAAAGGGAAAGGGAAAGGGAAGGAAAGGAAAGATGAATTCAACATTCCTTATGCTGTAGAATCTGCCCACTCTTACCATGTATGATACTGTTATTGAAATAATCGTTCTGACTTTACCTGAATATCAAATATATCAATTTCAGGGCTTTCACATTATTTAATATTTTCTTTTAAAGTTAAGCCTACAGAACTTACAGAACTTTTGTAGAGCAAAAGAGCAGACAAAAGTTCAGATGAGGGCAATCTCTTACAATACTACACTGGAGTGACAAAATTAAGTACCCCACATTACCTTCATTAACAAAGAACTCTGCTAAGTAAAATGCAGTTTTCACAGCATTAGGTGCATGGGAAATGCCTTTTAATTTCTTCCACTCATAAGGTGCTTTCTCTGGATGCCACTGGACACCATACACTGGATACTTATATCCTGTATGAAGAACATAATCCAGTAAGTATTAAGAATGGTTTAAGATGATAATGAAATTGTTTTATATCCTGTGTAATACATTATTTTATAACTCACTATATCAGACAAAGTAAAATCATACATATTCTCTCAGACACAAAATAACTTCTATTCATGGTCAATGTAAAAATTCCCAATAATGCATTTCACAGATTTGCAAGCTTTTACAATTTGTAATATGATTTGCTTTTGAAGATAACCATAGTAAAGTAAAATAGTTGGGCTGAGGAATCTACTCTGAGACAAGTGCACATCAGTGACACAAGTTTTTTTCCATGGTGAGTCTCTTTCTTTTCCCTTTCATGCCATCTTTCATGTCCTCCCATGATGATGAGTTACTATTCATATGAGAATGAACTATGGCAGCAATTCTGGTATCCTTCTACATAAGCCAATTTGTCCCAGCCGAAACTATGTGTCTCCCTCTCAGTCTAAGCAATGACTGATGACTTCATGTTGTCAATTTTTTTTTAATAGACATGGTCCCTAAGAAATGGTATCAATTTTTAAAATGTTCTTAAAACTTTAAAACTTGGTGTTAAACATTCTTGGTAAAATAATACAATTGGTATTAGAACTCTTAATGATAAAATGAGATGATCCCTGGGATTTGCCTCAAAAAATAATCCAGTGTGGGGAGAAAGCAGATATCAAACAAGAAGGGCCACATATAGGTTGGCAATTGTTAAAGCTGATATATAGGTACCCAGGGTTCACTGTATTACTGTTTGTTTTTACATAAGCTTGAAAACTTCCATAATTTCTTAAAAACATGAATATGCATAATATTTAGCTCCTGAAAATGCACATACTCATTCTTCTTCACATGTGCCTTTCCTCATTTTAATTTAAGAAAAAAAAAACAAAAAACTTCCCCTCTATTATTTTTTGCTTTGGAATTAGAACGATGACGACTATCAGAAAGTACTTGGAGAAGTGAAGACTTAGCTGAAGGAAGCAATATCTACGGGAAATAGCACTGTCCACTCACATCCCACTAGCTCTTCCACTGGAGAGCAGGCCACGGGAAAAGGAACATTTTATCCTAGCGTCATAGGGGTTCTCAAGAGGAAAAACCTACCACAAGCAGCTCTAGGGGCTCTGTTCGTCCCCCGGCACTGCCTCTCCCCCCAGCCCTCTTGTGATCTTGCCCTTTCTCTCTCGCAGGTCTAGGACTACACGTGAAGCTACCAGCAACAGACCCATAGGCTGGGTGACTAGGAAATTCACTGCCACACACAGTTGACTGAAAGGCAGATCTTCTAGTATATTTCTTTAAGATATGAAAAGCATTTTTGAGAATAAAAAAAATGCCTTCAGTGATAAATCATAATGAGGACTTACCTAATAGATTAGAGAGAGAGAAAGGAAGAGATACATACAGATAAATATAAGGGGTCCTCAAAAAGTTCCTAGAAAATAAGTATTATGAAAAAATATGCATGGATTTCAAAAATTTTATATCAAAATAACCTCATACTAACTTGTTATAACATGTCTGAACAGGATCTAGTTGGAGGCACTAAGAAGAATAAGACGTTAGTTTGAAAAGCGAAGCAAGAAAACAAGGCAAATTTATGGTGAAGCTTGGGGTGGAAAAATAGTGAAATCAATTCTTTTCAAGAAGTTGGTGACAATGCCCCAAAGAAATCAGCAGTTTACAAATGGATAATTCCTTCTAAGAAATGAGATGACGTTGAAGATGAACCTCGTAGCAGCAGACTCATATCAATTGCTGAGGAAAAAATTCATTTTGTGCATGTGCCAATACCACAGACATCTCAGTTGGTTCAGATTACACAATTCTGACTGAAAAATTAAAGTTGAGCAAACTTTCCACTTGACAGGTACCAAAACCATTGTGCCCATATCAACTACAGACAAGAGCAGAGCTTTCAATGGAAATTTTGAACAAATGGGATCAAGACCCTGAAGCATTTCTTCAAAGAAGTGTAATAAGAGATGAAATGTGGCCTTACCAGTACAATTCTGAAGGCAAAGCACAATCAAAGCAGTGGCTACCAAGGATGTGGCAGTGGTCCACTCAAAGCAAAAGCAGGCTGGTCAAGAGCAAAGGTCATGGCAACAGTGTTTAGTGTTCAGGGATGCTCAAGGCATTTTGTCTGCTGACTTTCTGAGGGCCAATAACATCTGCTTATTGTGAGAGTATTTTAAGAGTTAGCCAAAGTTTTAGGCTTTCCAATGCCCAGGAAATGTCACCAGAGAGTCCTTCTCCACCCCAACAATGCTCCTGCTCATTCCTCTCACCAAACGAGGGCAATTTTAAAAGAGTTAAATGGGAAATCATTAGGCATCCACCCTATAGTCTTGATTTGGCTCCTCTGACTTCTTTTTGTTTCCTAATCTTCAAAAAATCTTTAAAGGGCACCCATTTTTCTTCGGTTAATGTTAAAAGTGACTGCATCAACAAGGTAAATTCCCAGGACCTTCAGTTTTTTAGGGATGGACTAAATGGCTGGTAACATTGCTTACAAAAGTGTCTTGACCTTGATAGAAATTACACTGAGAAATAAAGTATTTTTTTTAATCTTTTAATTCCATTTTTCCATGAAGTTTTTGAAATTCCCTCATACAGACAAACTGACATGCAGAAACAACTAAGATTTACTCTTCTTTAGTCAATTGCATTACTAAGAGACCAATGCAGGTTCCTGAAAACTATAGGAATCATGCCCCACCTACTAATTTAGAACAAAAGTATCAAGAGTAGAAAGAAAATATGCTAATATGGAGCCTCTCAAGTGTTCCTATCTTGGAGGTGTGAGAAAATTTCTAGGTGATGAAATTTTCAAATGAGCCTGATATGATATAGCCATGAGTAGAACCAACATGGAGCTTGATTCCCTAACTTCAAACCCAATACTCTATCATTTAAATAATTAGGCATTCATTCAACATCTATGCATTTTACACAAAGCTCTGGAAACACATAGGAGAATAAAACACAGTTCCAGGCCTCAACGAGCTCTCAGTCTAGAGGGAAAGACAGAACATGAACAAATACAGCAATGAGAAACATCCCCATGTAGCACAAGGAGCACTGAAGACATGGAGATGAGGGACAGTGGTAGCGAAGGCCTCTAGGAGATGGCAACTGAGCCAAGCCTTTCAAGACAGCTGAGTTCATCAGACGGGATTGGAGGGGAAGGACAGCTTTTCAGAGACAAGGAAAGGACACAAGAAGAAACATAGAAGTGAGAAATACAGCTCTGTGGAGGACTGTGTGCATAACAGGTCACTTGGGGTGGTAGGCTGGAAGTGAAGACGGGGACAGGGTGAGAGGATGATCTGGGAAGTCCAGACTTCCTCCTCCAACGCTGAAGAGCCGCTGAGGAGTTCTGTTCAAGCAACATGATCAGACTGGCACTCCAAGGGGATCGCCACGAAGATGGACTTGTGGCAAGGTTAGGAGGCTCCTGCAGCAATCCATGTGGCAAGTGGTTAATGCTGACGTAGGACAGGGGTGGGCTGGATAGGGACGAGGAAACATTCAAGAAGGATTTGGGAGGTGGAAATTGGCATGATGTCTTAGGTGTGGAGAGTGGATGCAGGAGGTCATGGACAACTCCCAGGTTTCTGACTTGGGATGATTTGGTGAATGTGATGCTACCCACTGAATTAAGAAACACAGGCAGAGAAAGAGGGCTGGAGGGAAGATGAAAAGCTCAGATGACAAGCTCATTTCAGACTGTGTCGAATAACTTGCCCCAGAATTCCCTGGATATCATTTCTTAAGGTCTGACCTCCCCCAGAAGCAAGCCCACGATATGGCCAACCTTTGAATGACATGTATTACTTTTATGTTATTCTAGTTTATTCCACTCCAGTACCCTTGCCTCTCAGGTGGCACGAACCAAGCCTCACCAATTCAAAGACAGGGCAAGGAGGCCATTTGACACACACAACAGGTAGAGCCCGCTCCCCCTCTGGGCTCCATTTCCACTTCCAACTTCTCCTGGCACCTCTCCGTCTGGCCCATCCCATCAAGCTTTGTTCCACAAGAGGTCCCATCCAAGTTTACAGTCATCCAGTCTTTACCTCCTGGGAGAGCAGTAGACGACATCTGTACAATGACATCTCCTCTCAAGGCTTCTGGCCAATCCATCACCTTGTATTGCACTGCAAGACCTGCACAGCTTGCCTAGTTAAGGATGTGTGCCCACCTACACTCATCAGTACTGGGACACTTTCTACTCTTTCTGGAGTTTGCTCCCTACACAGATGAGTCAGAAATACTCCAAGACAGATATACCCAAAGATATATCCAAAGACTGGGAGGCATCTACTCAGAAAAACATACCCATACATCAAAGACAAGCATATACTCAATGGAGAAAAGAAAATATCCATATATATCAATAGAGTTCAATTCATACCATGTCCACCAGTCACCCTAAACATTCAGGTTATTCTACATCACTGGAAACTATTGGGGTATAGTATGCTTACCCATATTAGAGTTTACTAATATTTGACACAGTTTATAGGTAACATTCCAGTCTGAAAAAATGTTAATGTCCTAAACTACATTACTTTTACTGAAAGATAAAACAGCTACCATGGTAACTCCACAAGTTATCACCACCTAATAGAATTTTCTCATTTAATCCTTCTCACAAGGACTCAGGGACCAAGAGGAGTTAACTGGGGTGAAAAACCCTGTGACCTGGCTGCCAGTTCATATGATGACCAAATTGTGCATTCTATTTTCCCTAACTTCTTCTCACTACTATTATTCACTTGGCAACATTTCTTTCTCCATCTACTTTTTCAGTTTCTAAAATTGTAAAATATAACTTATTTGGAAAAATGCACAAAACATATACACACAGCTTAAGAAACAAAACTAGTACCTGATTTCCTACCACTCAGACTAAGAACTAAAACAAGACTAATATTCCCAAAGCCCTCATATTTTCCTTTGAATTATCACCAAACAATTATTATTTTTGCCAAGTTATTTTTTGCCAAGGTTTAAACATCATATAAATGAAAACATACAGTATATATTCCCTTGTGACTTGTCACTCACTCTAACTCAAAACTGGTTTCAAGATTCACTCAGTGATGCATGCAGATGTATGTGCTCATTGATTTTAACAGCTGTGTAGTATTATTTATCTTTTGAACTGTCTGATGTTTGGGTTGTTTCTAATTTTTTGCTAGCATGAACAACATCATGTACATTTCTATGCACATGAAAGAGTTTCACTAAGGTATTTTCTTTTTTTTTTTTTTTTTTTTTTTTTGAGACAGAGTCTCGCTTTGTTTCCCAGGCTAGAGTGAGTGCCATGGCGTCAGCCTAGCTCACAGCAACCTCAAACTCCTGGGCTCAAGCAATCCTCCTGCCTCAGCCTCCCGAGTAGCTGGGATTACAGGCATGCGCCACCATGCCCGGCTAATTTTATATATATATTAGTTGGCCAATTAATTTCTTTCTATTTATAGTAGAGATGGGGTCTCGCTCTTGCTCAGGCTGGTTTCGAACTCCTGACCTCAAGCAATCCGCCCGCCTCAGCCTCCCAGAGAGCTAGGATTACAGGCGTGAGCCACCGCGCCCGGCTTCACTAAGGTATTTTCTAATCAAGTAACATAACCCGCTGGATAATAAAAGTGGAAAATGTTCAATTTTATTAAGAAATGCCAAAATATTTTCTAATGTGGTTGTAGCCATTTACATTCCAGTCATAAGTGCATGAGAGCACTTGCTGTGTCATATTCTGGGTAGCACTTGTTACCAGAAGACTTAATTTTGCTAGTCTGGTGGGTGAAAATGGTTTCGCCTCCCATTTCCATTTGCGTTCCCCTAATCACTAATTACACTGAGCAACTTATCTGAACAATATGTGTATCTAACAATCGAGTTTCTTTTATAAGGTACCTATTCAAATCTCTTATCTATTTTATTTTATATATTTTTTATTTCATTTTGTTTCACTTCCTTTTTCAGAGAAAAGGTCTCACTATGTTGCCCAAGCTCATCTCAAACTCCTGGGCTCAAGGATCTGCCATCTCAGCCTCCTAAGTAGTGGAGACTAGAGGTGTGGGCACCACTGCACCCAACTTATCCATTTTTAATAGGCTGTCTTTTCTTCTCAATTCATGCTTTTACTTTATATAAGCTAGACACATATCCTTTGTCAGTTATATACATTACAAATATCTCCTTTTTTTCCTCCCCTGTGCTATTTTTTTAAGAGTATAACTTCTTAATTTGGCTGAATTTATCAATATTTTCCTTCATGGTTTGTGTTTCATTTTTGTCTGCAAAACTCCTTACTTTACATGAGATGACATTCTCCTTTATTTCCTCTAAAACCTTGTTATACTTTCCCTTTCTAATTAAGTCTTTCATCCACCTGAAATTTATTTTTTTATATGGAAACAGAGTCTGTCTCTATCCGCTTTCTCCTTTTCCTCCTAGAGTTCTGGTTAGGTATGTTAGAACATCTCACTCTATCTGCCAGGTTCCAACCTTTCTTTCAACACATTTTATATTTCTGTTTATATTGGATTCTCAATGTTTCCTTCCAATCTATCTTCTATTCTAGTTCATTAATCTTTGATTGTGTCTAACCTTCTGATTTAATGCATCTGAGATTTTTATTTCAATTACATTTTCATTTCTAATAGTGGAATTTTGTTCTTTTTAAATCAGATTATTTCATACTTTTATTTTGAAATGGTCCTTATTTCTTTAAAAGCTATGTTATATTGTATCTCATAATTGTAATCAGGTCTGCTTCTACATCTGTTGTTTCTGTAAGTTCTCATTCATGGTACTTTGCTTTCTGGTACATTAGTGATCTTTTGGCTGTGAATTGCTCATTTTCCTTCAAACCTTATATATGGAAATTCCTTGAAGCCTAAGATGAACATCTGGTCCTCCCAAGAGAATTATTTATATTTGTTTCAGCAATGCATGTGTGGGTATTACTAGTCTAAGACAATTTTGAACAAAATTCTTGACCTGAGATTTTCCAACTTCCCACTTAGTATAATGCAGGCCACACTAGGAAAACCAGTTTGTCCTTATGAATACTCAAAGCTTATTCACTGCGCCACCCTACTCCCTTAGTGCCAAGATTCAGGATGGATAATTCTCCCTGTAGTTCTGTGGGCAGGATTCCAGGTATATTCTGAGTTCACTCTTATATTGCAGGTATAGCCTTTCAGGCCCTGCTCCGTGAAGTACTGTTCACGTACGAGGTCTTGAGCTTTGTTTCAAATTCTCCTAATTCAATAATAATGCTGGTTTAAATACTCCACTCAAATCTTCAAGTTTTGGTACCAAGTATCCTTATTTCCTTGCCACTTCATCAATGTATTTAAGATGTTTTTCTATATCAACCACATTTTGTGTTCTTGCCTGGGAGGAGTCTGTCAAGGTACTTAATAAGCAATATTGCTAAAAACAGAAGTCACTTTCTTCATTTATTTCTTTATCCTCTCCCTCCTTACTCTTCAACTTTTCTTCTTCCCTCCATTCTAGAAAATACCCAGGTAAATTGCAATTGACTTGGAACATGGACAAAACATGTCTCCCATCTCCAAAAATGCCCTAACTTCCATCTTTAGGCCCCAAAGTAACATGATTTTATTCATAACAAAAAAGCCATTAAACCAAAATTAATAAATATAAAATTAATAAGTGAAATAAAGTATACATGCTATAGTGATACATACCTTCCATTGTTGAGATAAACTCAATCTTGCCATCTGTATTTGTAGTTAATACATTGAAAAACTTCTTTAAGTTTTCATTCATTGTAAAATTCTAGAGTATAAAAATAAAACAAAATGATTACTTCTGTAGTGACTCTTAAGTGCTATTGATTTCATTGCATAATTAATCTGATACCTTCATAGACAGGCTCCACTTGTGGAAATTTGCAGTCAGAGGTTCTTCTGCCAATGACAGCAACAAGTCAGTAGGAAAATTCTGGAACATTCTGCTCTGCAATGAACCTGAGATAATTTAAGCATAAGAGAAATAACTTAAACACACAAAAAATAAAATACACTGAAGTCACTTATCTGCAGCCAAAGAGAGGCCACTGTTAGGACATAATCATGGTGACCAAATGATAAACAAATAGATTTGGAACATGGACATACATGTTCACAGAAGCATTCCAATATAGCACAAAATGTGTTTAACATAAATGCAAATATGCTCCAGACTTAAGACTTTTCTCCTAGAATTTTAACATGAATAAGTGAAGTTCTGATATGAGAATTAGCAAGGCTACCCATAGAATAAGCAGAGAATCTGCTAGGGTACTAGAATTCCCTAGATGGCTCTAAAAAAAAAGGTTGAAAATTTATACATGTGTATAAATTTTTACATGTGTATTATACACAATTTATACATGTGTATTGTTTTCCCAGAAAAGAATCCAGAATTTGCAACATATTTTCAAAGGTATTTGGGACTTAAAAGGTTAAAAATATCAATCATTTACAATGGAACGTTATCCAAGCCAAAAAATTTCTACTTAGTAAATAAATCAAAAAAGCAATATATCTTAGTAATCAATACTGAAGGGTCTGCAGTCAGATGCACAGATTCAAACGCCAACAAACAGAAAAAAAAAAATCCTGGTGTGTTCAAGGCTCTGATGTTAGCTGTTCCAAACCAGGCTCCTCATACTTGCTAACAGCAATCATGAGAACCCCAGTACCTTGAAACATTCCCTTTTTGTACAAACTGGGTTTTTGCAACACACGACCGAAGTAGTCTGACCTAATACATGTGTTTCCCACAGGGTTCCTGCAATGCTTAAGTGAGACAATGGAAGAAAGAGCTTTCAAAAGTATAAAGCATTTTATAAGTTCTATGTATGACTACTACTACTTTCCTTCAAAAATCCTCATGAGAAGAGGAATAGTTGGTAGCATTCAATTCTGAGGATTCAAAGATTAGTAACCTACAAACATCATCATCTATTTACAAAGGGTAGTATAATAAAGAATGTTTCTGGTTTTTGCCCTGGGTTCCTGAG